>NC_074715.1:6735836-7015836 GCF_947242115.1 Biomphalaria glabrata
GAGATTTGGTTTCACAAACTGTCACAGCATCCTTATGGGGAAAGTCAAGGGACAGATGAGGTGTTTTTGAGCATTCAGGAGGAGAATTTGGCTACAACTTCTTTGCAAATCAGTTTCATTATTACTTTTTGTTAAATTTTGTGTCTAGGGCTATGGTTCTGTACTAAGGATCAGATGTGCCTGCACTAGTAACTAATACCAATGTTAGCCCATATGTAAATATTGTCCTGTGTTGCTGGTAGGCTGTCCATTATTTCACTATAATTAATTTGTCATTTTCTCTTATTAAAAATTTTATCCCATATGTTCTCCTAGAGTGCAATTTGAACATACATTTTACATACATAAGCATAGATAATTACCATGTCCAATCCAATAGATTATAAGCCTTTATCTTGCTCCTACAATGAGCAAAAAAACTGAACCACTTCCACATGACATGTCTAAGAAAAATACTGAATGTCAAATGGCAAGACAAAATACCAGATACTGAAGTCCTTCAATAAGCGGTCTGCTAAGCATCCACACAATCCTGATGCAGTCCCAGCTGCGATGGGCAGGACACGTCTTCAGAATGGAAGACCACAGCATCCCTAAACGACTCTTATATGGCCAACTAAGCGAAGGAAAGCGCTTTCAAGGCAGTCAAAGAAAACGCTTCAGGGACACCCACAAAGCTTCTCTGAAAGAGCTCAGCATAGACCCAGCCACCTGGAAGCACAGAGGCTCAAGACAGAGCATCATGGCATCGCGCTGTGAAAACTGGTGCACAGGTAGCTGAGGAAAAGAGAACAACGCTGGCAGAAGAAAAACGCCAGAGAAGAAAAGCAAGGCCAATGACACTAGCTCCATCTGGAATAACCTGCCCAGTGTGCAGCCAAACATTTCAGGCTCACATAGGTCTCACCAGCCACATGAGGAGGCACTAAACCCCATTGCATAGCCCTCAGCCCCCCTGGATGACAAAGTGGTCATCATTAAACCATGATGGACGAACTGTTTACAATGAACAATTTATTTTGTTGTGTAATTGTAAAAAAATATTTTGTCCTAGCTAAACAGTGAAAGCTTACTGTCATAAAAGTCTGTTCAAGAATAAAATAAATATGCTATTTCAATCTTAATTTGTTAAAGTGGCACAAAATGTTTGACTAGTTTTATATTCATGAATATGTTATTCATTTTCAGCCAGAACTGCAGAATCGTATGCCAATATATCATCCTTCCCCTGGAGTGAGCAGAACAGCTACTCAGTTAACTGAAGATGAACAAATTAAAATAGCTCAGAGACTTGGACTAATAAATCATCTACCAACTGGAAAATATGATGGAACTAACAGAAAAGCCAAAGAGTGAGTTTAATAATTTAAAAAAAAGTTGTTATACTTTTATAATTTAACTTCTATAACGTATTGAGGGATATTTTACAATTTATTCCAACAAATTACCATAGCTATGAATTTAAAAGACTATTTGCCTATAATTTATTTAACTTTATAATTGTTAAGTCTTTCTTTCTTCATTTGATTACTTACACATATTTTGTTACTTTATTAAAGATGAAACAAAAGAGAATGAGCCTACTGATCATTCTTTAAGTAAAGTTCCCCCTTCCAGACCATGCAGTCTATAGTACAGATGATGTAAAGGTCATCTGTTTCTGTGTCTCATGGTTAACAAAGGTGTCATGAACAATGACCAACCGCCTTTACTTTTCCCAACAAATGTCAGGTACCCATCAGAGAGCTTGGTGGACTCAGAGGTGCCCTAAAGATCCCGAAATTAAATATCCCAGTCTTCAACGGGATTTGAAACTGGGACCACTCAGCCACCGGGCCTCCTAGAACATGCTTAAAGAGTATGGAAAATGTTCTATAATAATAAAAAAATCAATAGTTTCAAACCCTCCTTTTATTCCAGGTGTGTCATTTGCATGAATGAATTTTGCTTTGGGGAGCAGTTAAGATTTCTTCCATGCTTACACACTTATCATAAAGAGTGTATAGATGATTGGCTGATGAGATCATTCACATGTCCAAGTTGTATGGAGCCTGTGGATGCTGCACTGTTGACTACCTATCAGACAAGCTGATTGTTCACTGGAAGTGCTTGTTAGAAACTGTTCCTTAGTAGGCTGATTTCTTTCATAAAATTGTGTGCTCTGTGATCACATCTCCAATAATTCAAATCTACTTTCATCAACAGATTGATGAATTTTAAAAGCTTATTCCTTTTAGCCTACAAGTGATCCAGTAAAACTCTTTTCATCAGTTCTACATTATCTATAGTGCTGTTTTAAGATTTATAAAAAAATGAACTAGGCTTCTTTTTACTGTTGGAAAGTTTAGAAATCTAGTAGTACTTTTACAAACATGAAATAAAGATTAAATTGGGATGAAGATTTCAATTTTTTATGGTACTTATATGAGCTTCTGATACATAGTAACATTTAAAAAGTTTTATAGCTAATGACACATGTCATTGTCATTCATAACTTTTCAATTGCTAATGCAATTATGCCTGCTTTTTTTTGCTTATATTTTCCTTTCTAAATGTTAAAACCTATACATGAATGGATAATGGGATGCATGAAAGTGCACAAAGCCTTGATCCTAATTATAGAAAGGAAGCATTTGACTTATAAATATATATATTAACATATTTATTTGAAATCCAGCACCACAACTGCTATCAGTTTGATATTTGTAAAACATAGAATATGAAGCTGCTTTTTTTTTTTTTTTTTTTTGGTAACAATTAATAAGCTGTTTGTTTGTTTGTTATCATTACTCTAGGTCTTGTAATTCTTTGTCTCTTGAAATGGCCTAAAATTATTTTAAAATATTGTTTGTATTTCATCTCATGAAAATGAATTGTCAAATGAGACTTTAAGTGGAGGAAAATTTTTAATGTTTTAAAAACATTCTTACTGGTATATTTGAATTTCCTTTTTTTTTTTTTTAAATCATAAAGGTCTTAAAAGCTAATTTTGTTCTTAGGGAAATTTATTTTTTTAGGCCCAGTAGATACTGGTACATTATAAATTTTTTCTCAATCCTTGTTTTTTTCTTATTTATGGAAAAAAATTCTAATTTGAATTTTTAACACATCTGGGTTTCAAATTCTAATGCTCTAGCAGTAGAAATTGTTTATAGCACAATAAAATCTTCTTTCTAATAAAAAAGGTCTGTTATTTAGAACATGATTTACTTTCATTCTCAAAACTGTACATTAGTTTTAGTTAGTAAATATTATGAGAATGGAAATAAAGGACCACACTAATTAGCTTGCCTGTATTAAATTACTAAAGCAAAAAATAAGATCTACACAGTGTTAAATCTATGACATACTGGTAACACAGACTAATTTTGGTATGTCTATTGGACTTATTTAAACATATTTTCTTTTGATTCTTTTTCATTTTATGATTGCATAATTTGGACTGTTTCTGCTGAAATTACTTGTGATATAAGTCAAAGTAATGCTTGATGTAGTTGTGATGACATATTTTTATATGCTTTTGTTTGTGTTATATGTTTCTACAAAGTCTGAATTATTTTTGTGTTTAGACTTCATAGAAACTTAGACTGTTTATGAACGTTGTTTTAATGGCTTAATTTATCTATTGTATGAAATACATAAGTATGGAAGATTGCATGGGACTTACAAGAGTGCAATTACTTGATTGTGATAGCAGAATGCATATGCATAAGTTAATGCAAAGTTTCTTGATCCTGTTTGTAATATGACTGTCAATATTAACAAATGTACTCTAGATATAGAATGATGACAGACATTTAAAACTATGTAATCTAGTGACTAAGTAGGTCTTTGCTAACCAAGATTTTCTTAGTTCAAATCTTTCAATGATAAAATATTTGAGTTTACATTGCATGAAATACAATTCTAGTCAATGAATTAATTTTTGTTTGTTGTTGTTACAATCACTTTGGTATCTAAATCTAATTATATGAAGTCTATTATGTAGTTCTAAACAGTTATTTGGACATAGAAATGGGCTGGTGTTCAGAAACAGAAAACAAATACTGGCGATACTGTTTTATACTATTGGAAAGCTGTTTTGAGATGCTTTGAAATTAATTGCTACCAAACTATTATGAATTGACATTATTTAGTATGGATGCTTTTACTCTTTTAATAGATTTCAGTCAATTTAGTGTTTATCTTGTATTATTGTTTTGGATGAGTGTTTTGATTTAATTCTGTCTGTTCACATGTTTCTAGATCTGTGAGTTATGTCATGACTATTCATCATAAATCTACTAGTAGCTAGAATGATTTTAATGATTAGAGATTACATTTCTAAGTTAAATTGTAAAAAAAAAATAATACTCACAACATTCCCACTAAGTTTTGTTTTCCTTCACTGACATTCTTGTCTTTCATATAGGCTTACAGAAATACTTTCCCCTTTTATAGATTTTATAGATTAATAACTTTTTTAAAAAACAATTTAAGCAATGCTCTATATAGTTTGTAATACTAGTATTTTTAATGAAATTCTATTTATATTTTTCATCCTTGTTATTCAAGTAGATCTATTTATAGTAATGAGGTTAATATTCATCCTTTTTTTTCATTGTGATTTTAATTTTATATTCATCAGAGTGTAAACATTTTTTTTAACACACCAGTATAATTAAAACTCTTTTTAGTGACTAAGTGTGTACAAATTAAAGTGCTTATTATTAGGAAACTCAAAAACAAAAAGTTATCTCTGTTCATGAGTGCATGTTAAAATAAGCAAGTTTGAAGATGTATTCTTATGTCTAAATCAGTCTAGCACAATGTTTGTGTGCTCATGTACTGATATAGCCTACACAAGTAAGTTGTACTATTTCCTAATTGCAGTGTCTCAGTTTAAATTCATTTGATCATTATTCACTTTTTTAAATCAAATTTAGAATTAAAATCTTCCATTAAAATAAATAAGTTGCATTTTTTTTAGTGACCTTAGAGTATAACTATCTGATACAGATTTAACCTAATTTTAAAATAAGTGATTGATATAGGAGCAACTATTTCAAAATACACATCTTTTTAATGATTATAATGTGATTTTTGTTTTGTATAATCTGGGAATACATTAACACTTATCTTATTAGAAAATAATGTTGACTTCAGGCTGTGTATCTAAATTGGAAATAGGCCTTGTATATACTGGTTTTAAAAGATACTTTAAAGTGCCTTTTGAATCTCATATGAAATTGTGTAGCTTATTTTAGAAGTGTAGTTGTAGATAAAACCTGGCAAGCTTTCAAGGAATAAACACTTGCCAATGTTAGAATGGAGGCACTGTGGCTGAGTGTTAAAGCGCTTGACTTCTGAACCAGATCCTGGGTTTGAATCCTGGTGAAGACTGGGATTTTAAATTTTGGGATGTTTAGGGTGCCTCTGTCCACCCAGTTCTAATGGGTACCTGACATTAGTAAAAAAAATAAAGGAGATTGGTCGTTGTGCTGGCCACATGACACCCTTGTTAACCATGGGCCACCTTTACATCATCTGCCCTATAGACCACATGATCTGAAAGGTGAACTTACTTAACTTTAATGTTAGAATAAATCTAGTGGTTTTTAAATGTTGTCAGATTGAATAAACTTGACCTGTTTTCAATAAAATAATTTTAAGTCATCATTATGTTTTGTGTTGTTGACATCTATATTATTACATGACATAGTTGTATAACTGTAAACTGGTGATGATTGTTCCATTAGGTTATTAAGTTGTGTTTCTGAGAACTGCTGAGAATGAAGGTAATTTTCTTTAATCTCAGATATTTCATATGGATATGGAACTAACAGGTTGTGTCATTGAATTCTATTGCTGATATCTGTATGTGATCATAAAGTGGTGTTAGATTAACTATTAAATGTCATGCAATCAAGTTGTATAACTGAATTACTATTGTATTGATTGCTGCATGTGATAATCATGTTGCATTAGATTATCAAGTTGTTTAACTGTAGTACAAATGTATAGATTGTTGAATTTGATTGTCAAGTTGTATAACTGTATTACATGTATATTGATTGCTGCACTTGGTTCAATATCAACCTGTGTATCATATTGACAAAAAAAAAGCTTATGTTGACTCTGTTGTTTTCAATTCTAGAATTGTAAGAACAAGAATCCAATAAATTGATTTAAAATCCTAAAGAATGATGCCTTGTAAGCCTTCTTTAGTTTTGTAAATGAAGTATGGTAGGTAAGGTGGGTTTTAGGGGTGAACAAACTTGTCAGCCTTACTTGCTTATCTTGCAATTCAAAGTCTGGGATACAATGCGCTGTGTATATCACAATTTGTCAATACCTTAGTACAGGGGTTCTCAACCTGTGGGTCGCGACCCCCTTGGGGGTCGATTGACGATTTGCCAGGGGTCGCCAGAGACCATGGAAAAAAATGAATAGTTTTGTCTATTCTTCTATTGCTGTGTGTCTGAGCGGGGGAGGGGTCCTCAGCAGAGTGTGGGATTGTAAAGAGGGGTCGCCGAGCTTAAAAGGTTGAGAACCACTGCCTTAGTATATAAAAAATAATTGGGTTGTCAATGTACATTTTTATTATCAACTAGTCGGATATTACTCGAATCCTGGGGGCCTTAGTTTGTGTATTACTAATTTAGTGGATTGGATTTAGATCCATGTCAAACCTAGCTAATCTTCCTTTAAATTTGTTTTTCTTTCGCCTGGAAAATAAAAGTAGATTGCAAAAATGGGTTTAACCGATACATTCATATCAAATGTAAAATACTGTGCAAACGGTTTACCCGATCTTACTATCTACTATGCTATCTTACTAGATTTTTCTAAGGCTTTTGACAAAGTTCACCACCATAGTTTGCTTAAAAAATTAAAATATTTCGGCATTAATGGTCCACTGCATCAGTGGATTAAAGACTTTCTGATAGGGAGAGAACAAACTGTAATAATAAATGGCTCTAAATCAACACCGATAACAGTAAACTCAGGTGTACCTCAAGGAACAGTCTTGGGTCCACTACTATTTTTAATTTACATAAATGATTTACCAAATTGCATTACTTCAGGAACAAAAGTCAGATTATTCGCAGACGATTGCATAATATATAGAACAATAAAAACAACACAAGACACAGATATTTTACAAAGAGAATTAGATGAATTACAGAAATGGGAATCAAATTGGAGCATGTCTTTCCACCCAGAAAAATGTCAGTTGTTATGAGTAACAAAAAAACTAAAACAAATTAATTCCACTTATCTTATTCATGGCAAACCAGTAACACAGACTAAAAACGCAAAATACCTAGGTGTTATAATAAATGAAAAACTGTCATGGAATCCACATATTGATGAAACTACAAAAAAATCAAACAAAGCATTAGGATTTATTAAAAGAAATTTCTATAAATCAAATAAGAACATAAAACTAAAATGTTATTTAACCTTGGTTAGGCCAATAATAGAATATGCATCCTCTGTTTGGGACCCCTCAACTCAAGAAAACATTAAGAAACTAGAACAGACACAAAATAGAGCAGTGCGATTCATAACAAACGAATATTCACATTTGACTAGAGTAACACCTTTAGTAAAATCACTCAATTTAGAAAGCCTTCAGGACAGAAGGCTCAAAAGTAAAGTAGCAATAATACATAAAACACTGAACCATAATCTTCAAATACAAAAACAAAATTTAATAAAATACTCTGAAAGACACAAAGATAAAGGCACATTCCTCGTCCCATATGCTAGGACAAATTTGTACAAATACTCCTTCTTCCCTAGTGCTATTAGAGCATGGAATGGGTTGCCTGAGCTAGCCAGGAAAACCAGTGACTTGGCAGAATTTAAGTCATTGGTTAATATGCATGACTAAATGCATGACGCGTAGGACGTAATCATCTTCTTTTTTGAAGTAACGTCTGTATTATATAAGATAAGATAAGATTTGCTAGAACGTTTCGCTAATTAATAGAGATAAATGTAGCTATTAAAGCGGGTTTACCCGATTTGTTAAAAAAGTTTCTTTCTTTAATAGAGATAAATTTAGCTTATTTTCCTATTTATGGGACCCCCAGTTGTGGGATGGACATTAAATATACACTACGGTTTCCGCCATGATCTAAGGAACATTCATGCGAAGTTTTATCAGGATTGGTCAAACGGTTTTGATTTGTATGCGGGACCTACATAGGCCTACTAACATACACCTTACCTTCTGTTTTATATATTAGATAACAAAATCTGATTATATATTATAATACAGTGAACAATATAGGAGCGAGACAGAGTTCAATGAAATAAAAAGAAATAAAACGTCAGCGCTGCTCTTACATGAAAATCTTATCACTCTCGATGTTGAACGTGAGAAAAAGAGAGACATGTTTTCAAATAGTTAAAGACTGTTACAGCCATTGAATCTTATCTGGCTACAGCAGCTCCTCCTAAATTGAAACATTCATTAATGACAATTTACAAACAATGCTTTATTTTTATTCCATATTTTTGCATTGAACGCTAGGTATGCAATCTGAATCAGGAAAGTATCGTTATATTAGTGTGATCTACAGTTTATTTATGAAATATGATCGAATTTCTTTTTCTATATTGAGAATGCATCTTTCGCATGTATATACCAAATAGATTTTTTTGATTCAAACATTCTGTTGGTAAAAGCAATATCTACATAATTAGACTTTCAACATTTGTTCTCGATGAGAGATAACATAGCCTAAGTCGAATAAAACTTATATAGTTATAATGTTTTGTTTGGTGTAAACTGTAATGCACAAATTGTAAGACTAATTTCCTTATGGATATAAAGGTTATTAGTAGTAATAATTATCCGTTTAATGCAATTTATTAGTTAATGTTCTACATGTGAATCCCAGAGGATGAAAAAATAAACTCATTTTGAAATTGTGGTGATAGGTATGACTAGTTATTGGCGTTTCCATGGCTATAAAAAATTGAATTGAATCAAACTAAATTACAAGTTTAAATAACGATAAATGTATTTCAACAACGGAGTTATTGTAGATATATTAGTTATATTATAATGTTCTCTGTTTATATTCGTAGGCCTAATATTAAATGTATTCTTTATATAAGGCTATATGCTCATTTAAAGGTCGGGGAGCGCCAATAAGGTACCGTGCTCCTTGCGTCAGCTATGCTCAGTGCGCCCCTTCTATGAAATGGTTAAAATAATAATAGTAATAAAAACGATTCAGAAAAGAGCAGCAACATTTTCGTCTCAAAATGTGCACGCGTAAATATTTCCGAACGCAATAATGAATCATGGTGCTAAAAAGAAAGTGACTTCCTTTAAAAATTCCAAACATCAAAATACATGGAATAAGGTTTCTGTGCGTGTGTCTCTGTTAGATGATTACTTTTTCTAGTTATCCATGCTATTGATTTGTAACATTTATTTGTACTTACTGGCACAATGTTTAGCCAACCGAACTAAAAATGTAAGGGCACTAACAGACTGGCCAGAATCTAAGAAAAATCCTCAGCATTTGAAAAATCTGGATAAATCAGATGAAATGTTTGCTATATTCAACAATCTCCCTAGCACAGTAGGACTCAACTTACATTCCTTAAAACAGATTCTTGAACCAAACTCATCACAGAGTAACAGTTCAATACCTGTCAAGCAAGAAAACATTTCAGAATCCGATACGACCAAAACTTTGTCGACAGCTGCAGAGGAAAGAACACAGAAAACATCAAAAACTCCATCAATCCAAACCGAAAGTAGGTGATTTTTTTGCATTCATATTAAAGTCGTAAATCATGGGCGTAGCCAGGATTTTTTTTCGGGGGGGGGGTGAATTTTTTCTCCCCCCCCCTCCCCCCCCCCCCGCAAAAAAAAATTATATGTATTTATGTGTGTGTGTGTACATAATCTTTATTACATTCTGACCCTTCATTCTTTCGGAAGACGTTTATTGTGCCCTAGAATAGGTTCTTCCATGAGTTAGTGAAAAAATAGTAGATTCCCCGACATTACTAGCAAAGGGGTCTGGGGGAGCGCTAGGAGCTCCCCCCAGCGCGGGGCGAAGCCCCGCCGCCAAGCACTATTTCTGATATTGAAAACCAACAAAATGCATATTCTGAGGTATCTACAGTGCATTTTCCTGCTATTAAAAAGTTCTATTTCAAAAACCTAATGTGCTATTCTTACTGACTTAGACCCTCCCTCGTCGTTCGGCGCATTTGCCATCAAGCTGTTTCCATAAAATTGTGGACTCCCCGCCATTACTAGCAAGGGGGTCTGGGGGAGCACCAGGAGCTCCCCAGCGCCCCCCCCCCCCACGCCAAGCATTATTTCTGGTATCGAAAGCCAACAAAATGCATATTCTGAGGTATCTACAGACCATTTTAATGCTATTAAAAAGTTTTATTTCAAAAACCTAATGTGCTGTTCTTACTGACTTAGACCCTCCCACGCCGTTCGGAGCATTTGACGTCAAGCAGTTTCCATAAAAATCTGTCACTGGTAATTTCTGAAGCCTCTTCCCACCTACAATGAGGACCTCCATGAATGAGTGGCGTCAAGTTTTACTATCATTTGAACTCTTCTTATGCGTAATTCATTTTGTCGGAGAACATGTCCCGCAAACCTCATGCGTCGTTCTCTCACAATCTTACTAAGGGGTCGACTCCCAGTTCGGCATAGGATTTCCTTGATTTAGATCCGATCTCTATAACTGACTCCTGAAATCTGTCTTAGCCATCTTTGTTGAGCCACATTTAGTGTTTTTCGATTTCGGTAGATGACTATTCACTGCAGTTTATTAATGGAGCCCTGCCACTGGTAAAAATGTGTAACCTCTCTTGAATACGCTCTTGGAATTTAGTGACTGTAGTTTGCTTTAGATTTTATATAGAAAAGAGGTTTTATCGTCAAAATCTTCTGTTGGGGGTTTTCCACCTCAAAATGCTCTGTAGGGGGATCTTAGACTCAAAACCATCTGGAGGGGTTTTAAACTTTAAAAAAAAAAGCCATCTGTAGAAGAAACTCAAAACCCCCGATTGGCTTAGCTACGCTCAAATAATTTTAGTGTGTAATTTGCTTTTTTTTATATTGAAGATGTATTTTTTAGCACCAAACCCCTCTGAATGGGGGTTTAAACTCAAAACCCCTTTCGGTAACGCTCATAGCATTTTGAGTGCGTAATTTGCTTTTTTTTCTTACACTGAAGATGGCGGGGGGGTTTAAACTCAAAACCCCTTTGACTACGCTCATAGATTTTAGAGTGAGTAATTTTCTTTTATTTATATTGAAGAGGTACTTTTTAGCTTCAAACTCCACTGGAGGGGAGTTTAAACTCAAAACCCCATAGACTACACTCATAACATTTTTAGTGTATAATTTGCTTTTTTTTTATTATTAAAAAGAGGTATTTTTTACCTTCAAACCCCGCTGAAGAGTCAAAACCCATTTAGCTACGCTCATAACATTTTGAGTGCGTAATTAGCTTTTTTTATATTAAAGAAGGGGTTTATCGTAAATTTTAGACCGGGTTTTAAAATCAAAATCTTCCTTAACTGTGCTCTTGGAATTAGGGGATTTTCGTTTGCATTTTTTTTGTTTTGTTTTATAGAAGAGGGGGAGTTAACTGCAAAAACCCCAGGTAAGGGGTTTAAAACTCAAAACCCCTGGTAGGGGTTTTTAAGCTCGAACCCCCCTGGTAGGGTTTTTTAAACTCGAACCCCCCTGGTAGGGGGTTTTAAACTCAAAACCCCTTTGGTTGTGCTAGACAAGTGATGGTTTAGTATTAAAATCTCACCTAAAATAAACAAAATCAAAGCAAAAAATCGGTCACTAAATTCCGACTCCCCCCGGGGGGGGGGATTTCATTTGGGGGGGGGGTTTGAACCCCAAGACCCCCCCCCTGGCTACGCCCATGTCGTAAATGTTTCAGTAACAGGTGCAACGGCAGAAGTTTAGTTAATTTTTGTACAAAGATTATATCAACTCACTGACTGTCTGGTAAAAAGTTTGTAAAAGTTATTTCTCATATTAAGATGAAATTTTGCACAATTATTTCTTTTACCTGACAACACAAGAATGAATAAAATAAAAATTAACCAATTAGTTAATTAACTATTGGTCATTAATTATTTTGTTTGGCATCTTGAACAAGGGAAAGACATTGTGCTTGACTGAGGTGGTGGTATAAGCTGAATTAGTGTAGGTCACCGCTTTAAAGTAAGTTTGAAATAAAAGATAACTATATTATCTTCTATTTTCATAGGCACCTCACTAATAGAGTGGCTAGAATGTCGGCTTGAGTCATGAGTTCGAATTCAGGTCTTCTCCCCCGCCCCTTTTTTTTTTAAATTGTTAAAATTGTTATACATGTTTTTAAAAAACGATTATGGTAAAATTCACCTAGATATCCCTTTCTTTCTCCCCCCTCCCATTTTCCAAACTGATTCAAATAAGAGATACGATAGCGCTAAACAAAAACAATTGGTACAAATATTTTTAACTGCACAGGTTTATTTTTGTTGGTCTAGATCTATTACAAACTTAATTGCATGACTGATCCAAGCTAATTGGTGCAAATACACTTCGTATAAACTTTTTAAAAAAAGTATTTTTGCACAAATTAATGGGGACCCCCAGAAGTATTCACCCATGGGTCATCCTTTTGGTAGCAATGTGTTTTTTGACAAAGGTCTCAGCAGGTCATCGTGGGGTTCTATTGCCATTGTGATCCTGTTTCGAATCTCCTTCATTGTGATGCAGTCTTTGTAGGTGATACCTAGGATCCTTCTTTAGTATCTTAATTCTTCCAAACCCTATCCCTAAAGCCCAGTAAACCCTAACCCTATGTATAAAACCGTAAACCATATCCTTTTTGAATGCCCCTTCCTAATCCACCTTAAGCAGACCCTACTACCACTCCAGCCTAACATAACCAACACTCTATACGGCAGTGCTGAACAACTGAAGAAAACAGCACACTATTTTTTCTTGGCACAGTCTGAAAAAAAGCTGACAGCTCAGCAGCAAAAAGCTGGCCAGAAGAAGAAGAAGAAGAATGTATAAAAGCCAAGCGTTTTCTTGCATTCTTCATTGCTAGAAATGCATTCTCCTGATATCTACAGCTCATTATATTCGTCCTACTAAAAAGGTAGTTTACAAATTTAGTAAAATAAAGTAACGTGGGGGCAATGGCCGATACTGAAGTGTGAGTGACAATCGAGATACAAATAGTGTAGGTATTTTCTTATTAGGTGTATTTATCGTAATATTATCTTTATGTTAAGCGATACCTCTTGTAGTAGGCTATTTTGGTCAGAATAAGAGGTCAACAGAACGATGGTTAAACGCTCTTTGGATATTCAACTGTTTTGACGCGCGCTAAATGTCTAATTTTTAAAAACCTTCTGGATGTTTTTACTTTAAAAAATTATAACGTAAATTTATAGGCCCTAATTATATTACAAATATTTACTTTTGAAAATAAAAGATACTCCACACATTAGATTAAGGCTTTAAGTATACTAATTAGATTCTACTCTAAATTGTTTGAATTTTAGGATTAACAGTTAAGATTCCAAAGCTATTTATGCAATAGAAAAATTTCAGATTGAGTAAAGGTCGGGAAAAGGCGACTAGCAAAAAATATTTGGTTTTAGAACTCATCTCAATACTCTTATACTTAAAAATTTCTTTTGAATTCCGAATTTTCCAAAACATAGTCTTTCTTTATTTAAAGTGGTTGGGGAGGCGGGATTGATGCAATCGCCCCCGCCACCCCACCAAATCAGCCAATATAATAGAAAGAGGGGGTGACATAATCCAAAAAATAGGTTAAAATATTAATAATTAGTATATATTTTTAACATAAGTAAAGAATTCGTGTATAAATAGTGTGATTTCACAACTAAAAATTTGCCTACCCCCCCCTTTCGGAGGGTGGGGGTGATCGCCCCTACCGCCCTCCCCCTGGATCCGCCAGTGATTGCAAGGATCCTCCTCTCTAGTTCTGCAATGAGAGTCCAAGATTCGCAAGCATACAAGAATGTGGTCATGACCAAGGAGCGCACCAGTCTGATTGTAGTGTCGAGGGAAGGGCTCTGCCTTTTCTTACGTTCAACTATAGGTTCTCTGAATAGAATAGACAATGAAACACAAATGATTCTTTGAATAAAAAAAAAAAGAAAGAACAGAAAATTGTGTATATATATATACGCCAACTAACATTACTCGCCGGCTACGCCCGTTGATTTGTTCCCAGGCTTTGTTTATTATGGACGGAACATCCCCTCCTTTCCTTTTTTTTTTAATTTCAGAAAACGGGCTCTACATAAAAAGCCTACCTTTTAACTCTTCTCCTAACATACTTTGTAGTCCTTTAATTAGTGTATCTGTTACAATGAAATTAAAAGGTCCGCTTAATCTCTTTCCTTCTCTATCTGGAACCCACATTTTTGTTTTTACCCCGCACATCGTAATTTCTCCGACATAGACGTTTAACTTGATTTGGATTGACACGTTTTATAACGCTTTCCCCCCAGTAAACACACACGCATATATATGCTTTTGGCCTGCATTACTTTTACTTAACGCCCCCCCCCCTTCCAGCGCACAACAACAACAAAAAAAGCTAATCTTACGTTCATTCTCTGACTTTTCCTCGGCTTCTCAATTCAATAGTTAATATAGGCCTATCCAATGTTGCTTAACCCCGCCCCCCCCTTCCACATACACACCCGCTTTTGGCCCGTAACTTTTTTTTTTAGCCTTCCCCCTTCATCACACACTTTTCATCTTTTGAATTCTATATATAGCACATGTGTTTAGTTGTACCATTTTTTTTGGGTGCATCCTTTAACCAAACATTTCTTTAGACTTAGACCATCCGTTTCAGGCCTAGAGGAAAAAATGCACACTGCAGTTATTTTGGTCTTGTATCCTGCAATGTAAGGAAATATCAATTTGGTTTTATTAATTGTAATCGTTTATTTGGTCTCTTTTGAATGTAGAGAAATGCCAGTGCTATTTATTTTTAAATTTAGAGCGCGTCTAAATTAAAACAGACACGAAATAGACAATGAGATTCATAACAAACGAATATTCTCAATTGATTACAGTAACATCTTTTAAAAAACACCTTTTAAAAAATCATAAAAATTTTTAAAATCACAAATTTTATTTCTACAATTATTTTTGTGTGTGAAATTGCGTATCGGAAAATGCCGGGTACTTGAAGTAAGCTAGTCCTAAAAAAAATACACAGATCTTGGGTAAAAGAATCATCAAATAAGGTAATGTAAATGTGTAGTTTCACGTCATTTCTTTTTATAGCCTCTTTCGGGTTTAATCCCAGCTACCCGTATTTTGTTTTCTCTATCAGGCACACTTAAAATTATAGCATAATAATGTCAGTTTAGTTTAAAAAGAGAACTGAAAAAATGCAAAAGATATATAAGGAAAAGGGTACTTCCGGTCCAATTTATGATTCTAGTTTTTAATCAAAGAAACGAAACGCATAAGTGCAACAAAGCCCATTGAAAGCAGAAAAGAGTAAGGTAATACCCCCCCCCCCCCCCCCCCCAAAAAAAAAAAAATCTGACTTCTTTTAAAATATACAGGAAGTCCTATATTTGTGCTACAACTATTTATATTTTATATAGGTTATAGAAAAATGTGGCATTTTAAAGAAATAATGAAAATAAAATACAAGGGTTTATTAGTAACCGCGTTTTAGTGGTAAAAGAAACCTGCATACAAAATGTCATGTGGATCCCTACAGCATTTGATGAGATTTCTTGATACATAAATCAGTCAGTCAGTGAGTGAATGGTATTTTGCGCTTATAATATATAGCCTACATTATTGATGGATAGAGGCGTTAAAATGCGGGCTATTCTACTTGAGTATTAAAAAAAAAAAAGCTTCTAGTAAAAAAAAAAAGTTTTCAAAATCTTTTTAATATGAAATCAGTGACATTTGTTAGCAATGAAACACTTTATTCTTTGAAATAAACTCATTTGGTAGAGACTAACGAACTAATGGGAAAAAGATTATTGAACTTCTTTATGATCACTAACACAATAACATAATCATGTAACAATTCTGATTTCTATATCCAATTTCAGGTAAAGATAAGAACATATTCTACATCTTCCGCTTCCTAATTCCATTGATTGTATTAATACTAATGTTGATATATGTATTTGGTTTGGCTTGGTACTATAGGCGACAGTAAGTGACTTATACAAAGATATGTAGTTTAAATAGTAAGTGTCTGTGTGTTTAGTGTTTTAAGTATTGTTACAGCACAAACATTTTGACACAAAAGATATGACGAATTAATGCTTTTTTACAGACAAAACTAAACATTAATTTTTTCCACACAAGCTTATTCAATTGACTAATTTGCCTAATAAATGTGTTATAAATTTGTAATCGTTGATCGCAATTAATTCTTGATCAACCTTACTTTTGGAAAAACTTCACTACGCAATGGTAAAAAAAAAAGGTATGCGAATCATAATGACAATATGATGATGATGATATATGAGGGACTGAATCATCTAGACATTTTTTTAAATGCTCAAGAGCAGGTCCTTACTTCGGAATTCCCGAGGCGACAATCCGCTGAAGCCTATTACACTCCAAAAAAAATGTCCTTTTTTCTCAATGTCGTTAGAAGCACTATCAACGATATAGGACGGTCCCAAGCCCGGATGAGAAAGGAGGAGAGTTGGGCGCAAGGCCAGCTACCCTACCCTGAAAAACAACTAGCTACTGAAACATCAAACAGCAAAACAACAGAAGTCACGGTCCTGAGAGAAAATGTACCTCCACTTCTGGAAGGTTTATGACGCATGTCGGTGAAATCCAGAGTTATCTGGAAGGTGTCAGGCCGAAGACCATCATCTCTACCAGGACCACCACTACCATCGGTACATGGAACGTCCGGACCATGTATGAGACTGGGAAGACAGCGCAAGTGGCAGCTGAGAAGAAAAGTTGCCTCATCATCTTAGGGATCAGCGAATCAAGATGAACTGGTTCCGGGTAGACAAATGACTTCGCCCAGAACCGAGACGCCTAGAGGAAGCTTGTTGGTGGCCTATGCCCCAGAATGGACCACGGGCAGAGATAAGATGAGAAGCACTATCGAGATTGATTTCAATCTGAGGATTCAATTGTTGCTTTGGCGACAAATTTCATATTTATTGGTTGATTTTTTTCTTAATCTGGAAAGACTAACTGTCCCTATGTAATTCGTTCTTGTGTGTGAATCTACTTTTTTTTTTCAAATGGTAAAACGTCTTTGAGGTTTTTCACTATGCTCCAGCTCCGAGGACAAGCTTTCGGTATGTTCTTCTTCTTCTTCTTTATCGTTCTCATTGTTATGTTGGAGTGTTCATATGACTAGACCAATACATGAGATGAACTGCGCAGTGGTTTCCAAATCAGGGAGCTCTCCATATAGTTTTCTTTCTATTGGGGTGATTTGGGGCCAATGTCTTATACGGGCCTCTTGGTAAAGAGAGCAGTTTTGGAGGACGTGGTCGGCATTCTCTGGTGATACTCCACATGGGAAGATTTCACTGGTTCCAATTTTGAGCTTCCGGTGCATGTGTTGTCGCATTCTGTTGTGTCCGGTCCTGAGTCGAAAGATTAGACGTTGGTCTTGTCGGGATAGCTTATAGTAAGCGTCATCTTTCTTGTGATTTGGATGAGAGCTCGTCCATTTCTCATTTATTTTGTTTACAATTAATTTCTTCATTTCGGCATGTAATAATAAGACTTGTCTTCGATTCCGAAGCTAATGAGGAATGCAGTATTTCACGTGGGTACGTGACGTCCTCCCAACTAGTAGTTAATAATGTATTTAACGTTTTTAGTTTAAGTGGGCATTCTCGAATTGACAGTAATTACTTTTAAATGTAGACTAGCGCGACTTTTATGTCAGCTAATATATAGGTGTCAAAACCCAAGGTAGGTGAACAAAATTAAGTAAAAAAAAAATGCATTGCATCTAATGACCTGCCTGCTTTAGGTCTAGTAGGATAATTGTCATCTGTACTAGTCAATGTATCCTGAGTTTCTATCATTTGGGAAAATGTATCCATGACCATTTCGATGGCTTCTCTAGCACTTCGGTGGTTTTTACCTGTGATTAAGGCTAGTCTGTTTTTTTTTTATAAAGATGTCCGAAAGGTTGAAATTGAGAAACGGTGTGTCCAGTGTACCGACAAAAGTTACTGACTTCATCAGCCTCAGAAAATGGTTTGGGCCGGCGGGAAATTGTGTTCTACAGTATTGTGTTGGACACCGATCTAACGATCTTTCATGAATTTAGTATTTTCATAGCCTTGACCGCTGCAGTCCATTACACCTAAACCATTCGAAGTTTATAAAAAAATCATTGCAGCGCTTCCAGTGTCTTGCTCTGCCTTAGCGAAGATGAATCCAATGAAAGACTGCACCGTCATGACAACGTATCGTCAAATTTGAATCAGCTTTCACCTATTGAAAAGAATTTTTAAAAAATATTTGTTTTATTTTAATTCATACATGATTCGCTTGCTAACACGATAAATTTCTATTGTGTGAATGGTGGGATATACTTATTAGGTCTGAAACAAAGCTTGCTTCGAAGCACATGTTCTCTTTGGACAGGATTGTAAATCCAAAGAAATGACCTTCATTTTACCCTTCGAATTTTTTATTCAATTTGTTCGCGATGCCAATGGAGTGCGCCATTTTCTGTTTTGAGAAAAAACGAATGCTGTCCAAGACTCTCTTCAGGTACCGGTAGTCTTTTCACATTTTTCCTCTTGTTTTAGTCAATCTTGGTGTCAATATTGTTTCCTACTTGCAAAATTCAAGTTCCCTACCAACAAGCGATGACTGAACGTGAGCTCAGCTGTCTTAAGATTGTCATTTTTCGGTCATACTTTGAATGCATATATATGAAAGAGAGTCTAAATAAAGAGACATTCAAAATTGGTCACCGGTTAAACCAGGAAAAAAATAATTATGCGAGTAGAATTGAGGCTAACTCGGAGAGGCACAACTTGAGCAGCCAGTTAACAAACCTAGGCAGCATCACCACACCCTATTTGAACAATCTAATCCATTGGCCTAGAGACGAAGAGCCCTACAGCCAGCCATCTCTAGAGACAGTTTGCAGCCTACTGTGCAGACGGCGTGAGAGAATGCAGGCAACGGGCTGGGCTCCAACTGAGAACCATCGCTAGAGCTGAGTGAGAGGGTTACTATTATGAAGTTAGTGGAAGGTCCCCTTCACCAGCTTCTACGAATTATTCAAATTCCGGTACAGAACTTTCAAATGACATTAGCTCATTTCTTTTATAATATCTCATTAAACTCTTTATATAATATTACATTCATTTTAATGTACAGACAAGCCATACAATGGCGTCTCTAATAATGGAAAATATTTAGAAATTTCTATAATAATAACACGAAAAACATTTTCAGTTAATGTTTTGAATAATAAATGTAGATGTATGATTATTTCCCTTTGTTTAGGATATTATCAACTATAGACTCAGCAGAGAAAAAGAGTCAAGGAAGTATGGCTTCTCGTATTAGTGATGATGACAATTTAAGGTAACATTTTAAGAAGATACATACGTCTTGTGTATAAGTTAAACTTAATAAATGTTTTTATTACTCTTGTATGACTCAGTGTTCATGGCTTAGCATGCTCAGTGCGCCGTGGTACCATCTCAAATGTCAACATTGGGGAATTCGAGTCGGGATTCGAGTTCGAACCCCCATGATAGCTAGCCAAGTCACTTCACATCGCAATAGATCCACGGGTACCATAAAAAGGGACTGACACTAGACTAGCTCCGAAGAAGAACATTTTGGCGACGCCGTTTTGACGCCGTGGTCACTGTGAAGCGCTGTTTTTTGGTGACGTGGTCGTTTTGGCGCTAATGTTTTAGAAACATTATAAATGTTCATTTTATTTTGCCTTTAAAATGAATGATACATATATAATTTTTTTTTATTACAAATAGACTTACATGCATACATAAGCCACATGTAAGAGCCCATTTGATATGATATTAAGTGGCATTATAATAGTCAGGGCCGGATTTAAGTATGTGGAGGCCCCAGTCAGAATTTTTGGTGGAGGCCCCTACATTTTTTCGAAAGCTTTAACAAAAATCCACTTATTAATAATTATACTAATATCAAAAAGCATGCCATATTTTAGTAGGAAGAAAAAGAATATTTTTTAATGTAATCTGTTTTCCTAATTAAAAAAAAATTATTGCATTATTTTTAGTTACAAAAAAATAGTATATTTTCAATATTTTTGAATTAGTGGAGAGTAAGGCCCTGTGTTGACGCGCTGCCGTAGATATGAAACTGCATTTATATGTTACAAGCACGCTACAAGCGGACACCTCTAAACCACGGCAAAGTCGCTTACCGACTATTTTTTGTACATTTAGTAGTTTATATGACAGAATTTACATAACTTAGCAATAGAAATGTAATAAAAAAATTTTTTTGAGAAAAATCGAAAACCATTTACATAAATTTGTTAAAAATATGATAATGTGGTATCTCTCCTTCTAAAGAACCTCCCCTGTTTGTTACTATAAATAGTGAATAGTTGTAAAAGTGGTGTATTTTTATGAAAAAACTGCTTGCTTAAGTGATTTAAAAAAAATAGATTTTTCGCTTTCAGAAAAGAGATGTAAACGAGAAAGACGGACAGACATTCCACACAAAACTAATGGCGTCTTTTCCTCTTTCGGGGCCGCTAAAAATGTGGAAACAATACAGAAATAGTATAAAATTAAACTTTTGCATTATATTAAATGTATTTATTTCCCCAGCGCTTGTATTTCCCCTGAGCTTTTTTAGCTTTGCTGAGAAAATGTTGTTTTTTTTTCCTCGGGAGATCGTGTAATGGGCAATTTCGTTATTATTAGTAAAAGAAAATGTGACAGTATTGTTAAAAGTCGTTCTTATTTTTTTAAACAGTTTAAGTTTTTTTTGTAACTCTTGATAGAACTTTTGATAGTTTATCATGTTCATGGAAGCTATTCATAAAATATATTTACGCTGTTTATAATGTGTTGTAATTGTTCACAAGTTTCTCTATTTAAAACAGTTTATTTTTTTAAATAATTGTTCTCTAATTTGCTCTACATTTCAGAATGAGATACAAAGTTATGGAGGCAAAGGACGAGAGCTTGAGAACAATGGGTGCTAATAAGGACAGTACAGTTAGTCAAGCTTTTCCTCTAAGTCGAATACAATAACGCAATATAGACTCCCATGGACATTCATAAAAAACAGTACCGTTTTATCATGTAGAAAATGATTGAACTGTTTTTGATTTGCATGGAGACAAGCTTTGGTCATAATGTGTCAAGAATGAGTCCATTTATCAACTAGCTTCTGAAGGCACATGAGTTTTGTTTAGTTTGGAGACTGATTTTTTATTGAATTATAAAGTTCAGCAATACATTTGGTTAAAATATATTTTTATATGTTGTTTGACTTCTAATAACCATGTTATAATCACAACTTTAGGTGTTATTAAAAATGATACAGTCCATAGTTGCCCATAGTTAATATAAATACAGAATTGAATGATCTAATCATAATATTATTATAGAAAAATGTTCTTTACCTACCTCGATGTATACATAGGTGGATATATATTTTAATTATAGTAGGCAGTAGGCCTATGTGTTTTTATTAAACTTTCCCAGGGGAAAGTGATGAAATACAGTAAAATATTGTGTTTAGAACTGTTTTGAGGCTTTGGAGTGAAATGCACTGATGCCTCATTCATGATGTTCTGGCCTACAGATAATCTCGGTCTGTTTAATGTAGTTTTCATAACAGACTTTTATCTGTCTTGTACTCTATATGACAATGAGTCTACAAGTCTACATCTAGATCGGTATTATAGCTAATTCAGATATCCCGTCTCAATTATCTAGACCTGGTCAGCCATCAACTCCTGATTAGCTTATTTAGTTTATTAGAATAATAGCTTCTCCTTGCAACTTTACCTAAGTGGAAGCATGGCTGGTTAAGTTGCTACTTTCAAGAAGGTTAGTTGATTTCAAGGTGCAAAAGATTGTCTACAAATTTGGCTACTCGGAATTCAAGGAGATGGGGAGCATGTACATGGTCTGCATTAGTCCTGATACGCCTAGGCTAGTTTTGTTCGGTGTAATGCACATTGTAATAAAATTTCCTTATCAATAATAAAGATTATTATTATTGTTGTTACTAGTCTAATACAATAGCTTATCCTTATAACTGTAGGCTACTTCAATGGAAGCACTATGGTTACTACTTAGAAGAAATTAATGGATTTGAAGGTGCAAAAATTGGCTAGAATTTAGCTACTCAGAATCCAGGTGGGTGCACGTGCATGACCTTGCACCCCCCCCCCTGCGGGCGCCCATGGCTCCTGAGTCCACCAGCCTAGGTGACCTGCCTAACAGGTCGCAATTGGCTGAAAAGAGCACTTAACTTTTTAAAATATCTGATTGTTAAAAGCAAACAACAGCACATCAAGAACAACAATAAACAAGATTAGAAAGAGAGTTAATCACACAAACTCATCACCCCCATCAAATTCACAAATGGGCGAGAAATATATTCAAGCCATATTCTTGTTTTGATCGTTTAAAGAAATGTAAAAAATTTTGCATTATTTTTCACATAAAAGCATACAGTGCTACACGTCGTCTTTGATTAGACTCTTCTAACTCTTCTTGAATGAGTCGCGTTAAGTGATCACCTAAGATCAGCATGGGAACCTCTCGATACAGTGTCGGTGGCACCTAGTACGGTTGCTCAGGGTGTCAACCCTCCCCATCAACTTTCTTGAAATATGTTCCAATGAACACTATTGCTAATTTTTTTTGTTGAACCAATACAGTGAGCTGTTTACCTACTTTTATTGATTTTTACTCAAATGTAAAATCCCAATGTTTATTACATTTATTCAAATGTTATTGCAAATTTTACAACAATATTCAATTAAAATTATAAACAGACTTAACATCATATGAACAGGTTTCTTTTGTTATACTTTAAATGGTATAACGGTGTGCTGTATCATTTACACTTAAACTACCATCTAGATGTGTCAAAGCATATTTGGGCATATATCTAGAGATTTTATTATTATTTTTTCCCGTGTGTCTGCTTTTACCAACTTATCATTTTTTTCCGTGATTGTCACCCCCAAAATGGTGTCGACTGGGGCGGAGCGCACCCATCACACCCCCTTCCCTAGTGACGCCACTGCTCCAAGAGATATCTCGAGATTTTATTATTATCCTTTTCAACGTGTTTGCTTTTGCCAAGTTATAATTTTCCCAACTTGGGTGTCACCCCCAAAATGGTGTCGACTTGTGCGGACTGCACCCTCTCCCCCCCCCCCCAACCAAATGACGCCACTGATCCAAGATACCTACTTCTTCCCAACAATCTCGACTAATATGTTGGAGTAGGCGTAGTAAGAAATAAAAGATGAGCCTGCACAACTTAATTGGTTTAATAGGCTAATATACACCATAAAATATCCATTGATACTTTTTCCATAGTGACCTTAGATACAATTTTTTTTTTTTTTTTTTACCAATGCGCGAATCTATAAATGAAGCTTGATTTATTAATGAAGAAGTCTGTGACCTTTTTAAAAACACTTACCTCCCCTGAAGTTTTTCATTTAAAAGTGTAATTTTTTGAAAAATCTGCTTGCTTATATAATTTTAAAAAATTAGATGGTTCACTTTCGGAAAAGAAAAAAGTAGCCGTTGCATCAGCACTTTGAATGCTCTAAAATATGACGATGTCCGATTTTCATTTTCTCTTCTAGTTTCTGAGTTCTAAACGGGGCGGATGGACGGCCAGACCACACAAAACTAATAGCGGTACCGCTAAAAAAAAAAAAAACACTAATAAAAAAGAATTAAATTCTTGCAATGTGATTTTAAAAAAATATATATCCATAAAACATTGAACTATTAATTAGATTATTATATTAGATCTGATCTAAGTGGTCTAGGAATCGTTTTCTTAGAATGGACTTCTGACTGCTGGACAGTGCTGGTCCTATGAAGAAACATTCGATCAAGTTATAGACGGGCTGGTCGTGGGGACAGTCGTCTCGATGGTCCTGGGTTCATATCTGTAGATTATCTTTAACTTTGAATGAAGACCCGAAACATGTAAAACATTTTAGAAACATTATACATACTAGACTCTATGGTCCAATCATGTCTCTATACATGTAAATGTTCAATTTCCACAATAGACAGAGAAATATATATAGGTTTTGTGTGTCATAATAAGACCTATATATTTCAATGTTTATAATCGTCATTTGTTATTTCCGGTTCCGTTTATTTTTATCACATTAGAATTAGATCTAAAGTCATATTTACATGCTTCTGGAAGTTCTGCTAGCTTGTTGGAGTATCTTTTAAAAAGTATTCTTATAACCTTTAGTTCTTAATCTAGGTTAGAGTCTATTTGTAATACATAAAATATTGGTCTAAATCTAGATCTCATATAATCTAGAATTTGAATTTACTCTTTAGTAGACCTGGGGCTGGAAGTATACCCAGTTATAACCCAGTACTGTATAAATAATAATAGAATAGTGTATAACTTATAAAGAGTCTATATTCTATATTATATAATATTAATTTTTTAATATACTCTACTCTATAACACTTCTATACTCTAAACACTAAATCTACTTACTACTAGTCTAGAAAAGAATTTAAATTCGAATAAGTGGAATCTAACCACTGCTTAAGTTGAAAGTTGGCTTAACCAGTTACTGACAGTACTTACACTCAGACTCAAGTAAAGAGTCACTGTGATCTGACTGGTAATCATAACATAAAAATGGTAAGAAATTGAAGTTGTAATGTTTTATTATTATTTGTTATTATAATTTTGTTTGTTGGTTTTACTATATTAAATAGTATAATATTATACTTAATAGAATTAAAATAAAATTTAATTATAATTATATAATAGATCTACTCTGGATACTAGAGTGTAACTAGACTACTACTACTAACTACTAGAGACACTGTATACAGACTTAGAATTAATAGAATGTTAAGATTTTTTTTTATCTAGATCTAGGTCTAGATATCTAGTAAGATTTCACTCTAAAGTAAAAGTAAAGCGTGATTTGTTAGTCATGCTAAATCAATTGTCCAATTGTTCTCCAGTTGTTGTTCCAACAAGTGATACATATGATATGGTGTAACACGTGTGTGAAATACAAACCCACACCTCAGTTGTATCCATAGTATCAAGTATATATGTTGTTGCAACAGAAAGTCATTGATCTAGTAAAAAAAACACACACTTATCTGCTGATGTTGGAGAAAGATTTGCTACGACCTATGATTGGCATGATTGTGCATTGGCTGGTGCTCAGCTTTTATGTATAGAGAGGCTATTCATTCATGAGGCAATCAGCAGTATATGCTAAGTACAGGTATTATTGTACTACTTGCAGTTCAAACTTCATAGCATAATATGCAATTAAAGCAATCAGTTCTCAGTAATAGTAAATAGAGTTTTTTTAAAGCCTAAATAAGCTAAAGTGTAATTGATATACAGATGATTTCAAGCTGCAAATCTGTGCTGTTGCTGCTACAAAGTAATGGCTGCTGAACAGGGTTCGTAGCGCTCCTAAAACTCCTAAAAAATGAAAAGTCTCCTAAAATCCTAAAAGTCTCCTAAAATTTTGTCCACACTCCTAAATTTTTTACCCAATATTTTTTAAAAATATAATTTTGCGTATTTCTTACTAAAAATGCGGGGAAAAAAAAACAACAAAAGCGTAACTAGGCATTCTGATCGCATGACGTTACGGGCTGGCTGTGTTAAAGAGCTGACCAGTGACCCGTCTACACCGCCTTTCACCCACTAGTGAAGCGCGACCTCGTGATTGAAGATGGCCTTGGCTCAAGCAAGCATTTCACCTGGCAGTTTTTTTCTGAAGTCAGCGTAGAAATGTTTGTTTCCTTTTATTGTTACCACTAAAGACGCGCTAGATCTAGTCTGTAGTGACTATTGTCTATAATTAGAGCAATTACCAGACTAATTTGTAGGCTACACCCCTCCGCCCCCCCCCCCCCTCACCTAAAATCTTCTTGTTGTAAGTGTAAGAGTGACTTCGCGTGGAAAGTCGGTAAATCTTCTAGATTTAGCTAGTATCTAGTAATAGTATCTAGATCTAAGTTAGATCTAGTGAAGATAATTCGCACATAACCTGAAAACTCAGTGAATTTTTGTCAATTTAATGATCTCGATACATCTAATGTCTAGATTACTCTAGAAATACGCTAGATTTATGATTTACGCTAAATCACTAGTCTAGTGAAGATAATGAGTGAAAAGCCCGCAAATTTAGTGACTTAGATCTAGACTCTAGATCTACGGTATATCCGGTGAAGATAATTTGCACACAGCCACGAAAAGTCCGCGAATTTTAGTGACTTAGATCTAGACTCTAGATCTACGGTATATCTAGTGAAGATAATTCTCACACAGCCGCGAAAAGTCCGCAAATTTTAGTGACTTAGATCTAGACTCTAGATCTACGGTATATCTAGTGAAGATAATTCTCACACAGCCGCGAAAAGTCCGCAAATTTTAGTGACTTAAGAGTTAAAGTCCGCGAATTTTAGCGAATTAGCTTTAGAGTCTAGATCTTCTGTAAATTTAGTGAAGATAATATTCACACAGCAGTGAAAAGTCCGCCAATTTTCGTGACTTTGATTTAGACTCTAGATTTATGCTAAATCACTAGAATATATAGAGTGAAGATATTTCTCTCACAGCCCTGAAAAGTCCGCAAATTTTAGTGACTTAGATCTAGAGTCTAGATCTACTGTAAATTCAGTGAAGATAATTCTCTCACAGCCTTGAAAAGTCAGCGCATTTTAATGACTTAGATCAAGAGTCTAGATCTACTGTAGATTTAACGAAAATATTTCGCATGCATGAAAAGTCCGTAAAAATTATTTCACTCGTAAAAGCCAGGGAAACTATGGTTGAAAAAAATTCTGCTAGGAAAAAAAAACGCGAATAGGTCTAACCCCCCCCCCCCCCCCCCCCCAAATCCAAAAGCCATTTTTTAGTAAGCAAATGTCAACTAAACATTCAAATAGACCTATATTGCCCTATATATTACTGGCTCTGTTTATGAGAAGGATTTAAGTTAACTAATAGAAGAATAAAACATTACCTCAAATGCACACCATGACTCTAGTATCTATAAGATACACATAGGAACTAATAATGTACATTTCCATCACAGAGAATACACATTATGAAGGCATCTCAAGAATGTTTCTTATTTTAAAAAAATGGAAAAGCAACCATTTGTAATGTTCTTAAATAAATCTTTGAAAAAAAATGGTTGTTTGATGTTTTGGGATGACAGTCAAGTTGTTACTAGATTAAAAGATAACTTTCGTTACATTTTCTGTGGACATGCCACAGCTGATAACATTGTTTCTGTGGCATATTGGCAAGAAATGTATTATTTTAAAATCAAATAACAATAATTGATTTGATAAATGCTTAGTTTTGTTTATGTTTTACTGTGTATCACACAAACGGACGGGAAACACACACACTTATCATACATTTCATCCTTAAAAAAACTCCTAAAATCTCCTAAAATTTTGTCATGGAAAAGTGCTACTAACCCTGTGCTGAAGTAACGATAGATAATTTCACTGAAGGCATCAACTGGGTTTATTAATTCATACATATTCAGCTGTTGGTTTGTGCATTGAAAACTGACCAGAAACTGCCAAGGAATTTGGAAATGAAAGTTAAGGACTAACAGGAATTTGTTTGAGAGGATATCATAGAACAAAATTTAAATCCTTTGCTGTCTACAATATGGATGAGGTGCCTGGATGTAAGTGTTTGTTGCTATTACCACAACTGGACATGAATGCACCTGCTCAGCTGCTGGTGTCAGGTTGAAACCAATGTTTATATTTTAATGAGGGACAATGCCATGTGAGAAACAGCCTCAGTGAGCTATCATACTGTGCAGCATAAAAGGATGGCTGAACATGGACTTGATGAAAGAGTGGACTGAATGATGCTGCTTTCATCTAGACAGGGTGGATTCTTTTGCCGTTGCTGATTTTTGATGTAATGCTTGTACACAAAGAGCAGACTGTTCACAAACAAATCAATAAGATTGATGCACATATTTGCTGTCATTCAATGAGGCTTAACATGTAAGCTTCAGACACTTGACTTCCCTGTTAATCAGCCATTCAAATATTTTTTCCATAACAAATGGGAGATATAAAGACAATACTGTTACACTTTCTAATAACTCTTATCTGGTATAATTTATATACATTAGTAAATGTAATGGATGGCTGCCTGGTCGTGCGGTTTGCGCGCTGGACCGTCGTTCAGATTTGTCGAGGGTTCAAACCCTGCCCGCTCCCATCCCCCGTCGGCCTGCGGGAGGTTTGGACTAGGAAGTAAACTATCTTCAACTCTGAAGGAACATCCGAATTATGTAAAACATTTTACAAAAACATGTATATCATATATATACATGAGTAAATTAAATGTATTATATTATTTATGTGCCAAATGTATATTCAGCAATTTATTTTACAGCCTAAAGCATTTAGAAAGAAAAAGAAGTTCATCAACAAGAAAGAAGCCACTACTTATCGTCTGATCCCTGGATACATTGAAGAAGATGACTCCAGTGAAGTGCTTTCTAAAGAAGAGGTTAATTATCTTTAGTTGGCTTTTAACAGACTTCAACACCATTATTCTGATTTTGCAATATCTTATTCCTCACACCTTTAATTTCATTTTTTCCTCAGTTTTTTATTTTTATCTGACCCTCTTTTTCTTAAGTCTTAGTGGACGATGAGCCTAAATAAAATAAAAAAAAACAAAAAAACATTTTTTTGGTCACGGCATAAGTTAGCAAACAATTATAATTCTAAGCAACAAGACATAAGTGAGGTTATCACATTTTATATATTTTACATTTTAGCTTGAAGTCAGAAAAGAAGAAGAAAGAAAGTATGGAATTTTCTTTGATGATACCTACAATTATATGAAACATCTTAGATCTTTGAATGAACAATCAACTCTTGTTAGTAGTGAGCAATTTACATTGGTACGAGATGATGAGGTAATATAAAAAAAAAATCATTACATTTATTTTGTAGCAGGTTTACTTTTATACAATTTTAATTCATGAAATCTTATATATTATTGAAGATTGAGTTAGATTGTTTTGCTTGAGATTTTACTTGATGAAATTTGAAGAGAAAGGCAACTAGGCTAGGGAATTAATAAAGCAACTTGTAATATTATTTGACAGGGAAAATATTTTCTTAGAAGCTAACCAAAACAAGGATGCTTTAAAATTTGAAAACCATTCTCATTAATGTAGCAAGAAAATATTACAAAATACTTTGAAAACAAACAAACAAAGCTTACATTAAACATAGTTGTATCAATTAGTCTAGATCAGTCATGTTAAATTTGTAGTAGGTCTAGACTAACAATAAAAAAAAAGCATTTATAAAATAAAAAAAAAGAGAACAACCTGAATTTGAACTCATGGCTCAAGCTTTCTCAGGCTTCTCTAACCAACACAGTAACCACTCTGGTAGTGGAGAGCCTATAAATATGGAAGATTGTATAGTTATCTATTGTTTCTATAGTCTCATCCTAATAACATGTTGTGTTCACTAAGACTCAGATGACTACCCAGCTTATACCACCACTTCAGTCAAATAATCTTAATATTTTTCAATATCCCTATAATTTTTTTTTTTAATTTCTAGTCTTTGAGCACTTGTGATGTCCCAGTATTTAAAGAATTCTTATCATCTGATGTATCTGAAGGTATATAATAAAAAAAATTGCTACTTTATATTTATAACAATACAATTTTATATTATGTTTTAATTTTTATGAGAATTTCATTTTATTTACTTTTCAATTAACTAAATATGTTGAAAATATTATTTCCATGCAACTTAATTCAATATCTTTAAATATTTTTAGCCTCTCTTGTGAAAACAAAAGCACTCTGATCACAATTTTGCTTACTTTACGTGCATTTTATTGCTGCAAAGTTATTTCATAAGTGTTTATTAGATATACAAAAATATTGTCTATAAACAGTTAGAATATTAATACTTTTTGATATATTTTATTTCATTAACTTTTTAGAAAAAGAAATTGATTCTGATGTGTTAGTTGCCTTAGATACTGCACCAGTTGTCAGATTTGATGATACAGAAATAATTGAGGATGGTGAATTTTTGGATGATGATTTTATTTCTAAAGCTGGTGGTGTGGTCTTTGAAGAAGTTCATGCTTCTGACAGTGATAATAGGTAGATATTAAAACTATTTAATTAGCAATTATGAAGTCTCAGAAATTATTTTTTTAAATACCTGATAACAGCATAAATACATTTTTCATCAACAGTAGTGATATGACACTGACACTTGATGGCAGATTTACATTTACTATTACATTAAATTTAATATACATTTAAAAATATTAATCTAGGTCATAATGTAATCTTTTAGGACTCATAAAACCTGATTGCCATCTTCTTTGTTATAAAATATCAGAATATTTAGAAAACATTTTTAAAAGGAAAGGAATCATATTCATTTTTTTTTTTTTTGCTAATAAAAAAATAATGTTAACAAAATTCTATATACCAACTACAATATATACTGTATAGGGCAATAGGATGTTGTTTACAATACTATATAGGTAAAACATGACAAAAAATTTTTGTTGTTTGTCACTGTTAAATAATCTTTGTTTTAGTTTGTATGAAAGTGAGTCTGAAATAACTGATGATGATGATGACAGTGAATGTAGTGAGTTACCATCACATGACAGAGGAACACTTCAAGATGAGATTGTTGAGGCTCAAACAGCTTTAGTAAGTTTGCACTCTTCTTGTCTTTTAGATTCAAGTTTACGATGAGTATCCACAAATACAAACGTAGTTTACTATCAGTATCTACAGTTTCATATATAGTTTAAATCTGAGAGTGCCCACTGTCTCATACAAGCTTGAAGCTCATTCTGACCTAATTTTTTGCTACTATATTATTTTAGTTGATTATTGCTTTTGTTTTTACCTTTTAATTGGAAGCAAACTATTGTTTATAAATGCAATAGCTTAGAACATTTTTTATGTAAACATTACAAGAAATATTAGTAGTAGTCTATATCACCACTTAACTCTCATGGGCATTTTCTTTATGCACAGGCATTTGTCTGTTTTTAATATCATGGAGATTTGCCTCTTTTCTACTTAATTTTTAAATTAGAATAAAAAATAAATACTAATAATAAATAATAAAATAATAAAAACTTGAACTTTAAATACAAGCAAAAGAAAAAATATTACTTTTTAAAAAACAAAGCTTTTCTGAGGGAAAGAACCACTAATTACTGCCATTTTTTTTTCCTGAAAATGGCTGGGTTAAGCTCCCTCTCTGCTATATAAAACACAATTAATTAATTAATTAGTACTAATTGATTAACTAAGTGGTTAATTTTTAAATTAATTCCTGAATTGTCATTGACTATGAATAGTTTAGCAAAATTTCAACTTGATCCGAGGATGGGAAGTGGGAGAAAAAACTTATCAAAACAAAATAAATAACATCTCTCATTAAGTAGCACTTTTACCCCTTTTTTGATATCTAAGAAAATAATTAATCACCATTAATTAATTAATTGGCTAATTTTTTTGATTGGTTCATGTCTTGTCGGGTACAATGAATAATTGTGCAAAGTTTTAACTTGATCTAAGAATGGGAAATGGGAGAAAAAACATGTTTAAACTTTCTACTAGACAGACAGAAAAAGTAAGCTTTGTTTAAAAAAAAAAAGGGAAATTATGAAACAATGTGAGAAACAAATATCTCTTCTTGGCTGAAATACACCAGGTGATTAAACATTTTCTATATGATCACATTCAACATTTTGAGATTCTGTAGTTGTCAAGAGGATTTATGTCGAGGTAAAAAAAAGTCTCAGCTGGGATAAGATGATACATTTTTTTCTTGACAACTTCCACACAAATGTTTCTATCAATGGAAATTGTTCATGAACTGGTCAATAGATAAATGTATTGGGAAAAATTATCTGAATTTCAATTCTTTTGTAACAGCTGTGAATTTCAGTTTCTAGCTATGAAGTGAATAAAACTGGCCTATCATCAAAAAGAAAGGGAAAAAAACTTGGAGCTAAAATGTGAACCAAACTCTACAACCATAAGGTCCACGATAGGTCAATTTTTAGTTTACACACATAATGAAATTATGTTCCCTCCATCCTGTTCTCTTTGTAGTTTACATTTAACTCATATTGCTCATATTGGTTCTCATTCTGGATCAAACTACTGGGTAAAAGCTTAATAATAAAAGTTTAAAAAAAAAAAAGAAAGAAATGTTGAAATACTACTTTTAATTGTATTCATATTCTTTTTTTTTCTTCTGATAAAAGATATTAAAAAATTTTGAAGAAGGACTTGGCTTTCGATGTTCTAACCAGTCTGATGATGAAACAGAACATGTCACAGCAGAAGATTATGAAAATCTCAAACAAATTTTGAATCAAGACAAAAGTTCAGAAAAAGAAACGTATGTAATTTCTTTGACTATTTAACTGTAATTTGACAAATTTAATGTCAAAGTACCAATTTTTGGTGTTATCTTTTTTTTTTTTTTTTTTTTTGGTGGGAAGCATGGTCGAGAGGCTAAGTGTGCTTGAACTTCACTTGTCTTGGCTCCCTAGAAGGGGGCTCAAGGTTTGACACCCGACTCGGGCAGAGTTGCGTTTACTGAGCGCCTAAAGGCAGCACGGAAATCCAACTTCTAGATACGCCCTCCCCCCACTGGTCCACAAATGAAATTGGACCAAAGCGCTCTGAGCATGCTATAAGCATGAAAGTAGCACTATATAAAAGCTATAATTTTTAAAAAAACAACAACCATTTTTGTGTATTATAACTTGTAATAAGGGTTATTTGGTATAAAACTAATTAATTCCAAATATAAAACAATGTGTTCATTAATATTTCATCTTTCTTAGATCTTGGGTAGAAGTACTAGACAACAAAGAAGAAAGAGTGAAAATTGACACATCACGTTATCAATATGATGATGTGGACGAGTTTGAATGGAAAGAAATCTCAGCCCCCAAAGTCAAGTTTGATTGTGTGAGCATTCTAAGTAAGTTGGAAATTTTATTTTGTAAATTAAAACTAATACATTTGTTTATATCCTCTTTTGCACTCGCTAGAGAACAATACTGGGAAAAATATAGTTAAACTCAGAACCATTATTTCAGTGCAGTGGGGTCACTAAAGTCAGTGTCACCCATTGCAGATAGCTCAAGGTGTGATCCCCCCATAAACTTTCCCCCAAACATTTTCTGAATTTTTTTTTTTATGGTTACTCACAATATTGTGAGTTAATTATTTAACATTTATTGATAGTTGCACATCTGTAAAATGAGTAAGTTAAGTAAAAATTCATTGTTTATGATATTTTATCAATAGTTATTACTAATATTAAAACCAGATTATCATAAACCAAAGACTCTTTCTTTATTAGACTTTAAAGACTTTTACATATTACAAAAAGGTTACATTAAAAGTTTAAAGTGTTTCTCAAGGTTTTTCCAGTGACGCTTATCTAAGCAAAAAAAAGTATGTTCACTGCCCCCATCATCTGTTTATCTGGGTGAATGCTGTAAGTTATCAAATATTAAAAATTAATTTGGGCACCCTTCACTTGATGGGGTCTTACTGAAGTGTTCTTTAGATTCAAGATTACTCCCTTTAATAACCCTTTGCTTATATCTTGATGGCGGGATGAAGGATTGGCTCTTCAAAGAACCCCTCTGTCTAGAGACCTTCATCAACTAGATGATCATATAATCTTAAAGACACTGCTCCTTGAGCCCTGATATGATTGTTATGAGGTTATGCAAAGGCTGGAACCAATCCTATGAGGGAACACTCCATTTTCTTATAATGTAATGAATGGGTGTGAATTTTCTTGAGGTTATATTGGAACAGAAGTTCTTCTACATCCAGCTATTGGTTCTGGCAATAATTTAATCTGCAAGCTAACCTAGCGGGGTCTGGGGTCAGAGCCCTGGGACCAAGTGCCTTCCTCCATTCTGAACTCTAAATGTATCCTCCTGTCTATAACACACATTTATCTTCACCTTCTCCTATCCCTTAGTCTGTTGAACTGTTGGGGCACCACACAAGATTTGTCAACTGTCTTTCTCAATTCCTCTGTCTTTTGCATTGAATAGGATTTCATTCAATGATAGGCCTGTCCATTCTCTGATGTTGTCTCCCATCGCTTTCTGTCTGCCTCTTCTTCTTTTTCCTGGTACTTTTCCCTGAAGGAAGGTCTTTGCGAGGCCTGGAAAACTTGTGATGTTGCCATAGAGTCTAAGTTTACATCTTTTGACACTTGTCTTATAGGTTTTAATCATAGTAAAAAGAGTTTATTTTGAAAAAGGTTGTATTAAAAAGGGGGGAGGCTGTCCAATATGCATGTTAAATTGTCTAATAAAGAAGGAGGCAGCACTGACCAATACTATTATGCAAGGTACATTTGAGGTAAATATAGCACATACATGTCTATAATGGGCCTTTTTCTTTTGTTACGCAAAAGTTGTCAATACAATGATGAATGTGGTAAAATAAAATTCTACAATCTAACAAATATGCTTAAAAGGATCACGTTTCGATATGTCTTCTTCAAAAAGTTTTGAATCAATATTGTTCAAGAGACAAGTGTAAACGAAATACATTTTTGAAAGGTCCTACTCAGAAGAATCAGCATTTCTTAATTGAAATAATTTAATTTTAAAACATAGTCATTTCAATTGGTTAATAATCAAATATGTATTTATAACTACATTGAAACTACATTTTTATTTTTCTGTTTCTTTAAAAGTAAATTGACTTACACTGCCCACCCCCTCGTTTTCAGGACATCGCGCGCGCATGCACCCCCCTCCCCCCCCACAACTTTGTCTTCCAGTTAGGAAAATGTTGCAGCAGAGCATGTAAGATTGTAATGGGCTTGATCTTAATAAATTCATCCTCATTTAACAAGGCTTCCACCTTTCAAAAGTGCAATCACTTTTTAAAATTAGTAGTCTGCATTTGTGAAAGTGCAATTTTTTTTCCAGTTGCTGTCCTCATCCTGTAGTGACTTTACTGGTTCAGTGGTCAAAAGCTTTTCTAATTACATTCACATCACTTTTATATTTAGTATCATTGATTCTATTAAGACTATTACTTATTAGGATTTATTATTATTAGTTTGTTTTCTATTATTTATACTTTTTTTGTTTCTTCTATTTTAGGTTTAAATTCAAACACTCGAAATTTACCAACTGATTTAATTCCACCTAAAGTAAAAGTAAGTATTATGTGATTTTGGTTATGTAAACTTTTCTGTCAGTGAAACGGAAATTATTTGTTTCAAGTTGTATTCTAACAGTAAAAAAAAATATGTTCTGTTGAATCTCAGCCAGCCCAGAACTAGGGTGCAGATTACATTAATAGACTGAAATGGAAAAACAAGTAAAATTGATAGACCTGCCACAGTCGCTAAATTTAACGTGATTTTATGTTTATTTTCACATCTAGTACTGTTTCATCCATACTTCAAGCCAAATAAATAGGATGTAGCTTAGAGTCAATAAAATACCGTACCAGAATTTTTCCTTTTTCTCTAGAATTTGCCTGTTACAGAAAAAAAATTAAAAAATAAATAGCACTTACTGAACTAGTAAAGTACATGATGCATTTTAATTGTATTTTAGTTTGGATGTAACTTGTTAATGTGTCAGAACTGTTTGATGCCACTCTACATTACCTTCTGTACTGTGTTATGTCATCAGACCAAGAAACCAAGTTCAGTTAGTGACAGTGAAAGAAGCCAACAGGGTTTGTCTCTCAAACAGTTGGAAAAGGAAATACATCAAAGTAGGAACACAGACAAAGCAAGTACATTTCGGCCTAAAGATGAAACTAAAGAAGAAAGGAAGGCCAGGAAAAAAGTGTTAAAAGAAGAAAGAAAAGTGAGTGACCTGGACATTACCTTAGCCCAGTGGTTCCCAAACTTTTTTCTGAACAGAATACTTGGCACATTCTGAGTATTTAGTGGAACATTTTGCTTATTTTTTAAGAGAGATTCATGGGTGGCTCACAAATGAATTATTCCAGTAGTTTGAGAAACGCCTATTCAGAGTGTTCCGCAGAACACAATTTGGGAAACACTGCCTTAGACAATTATTTAATAACTTTACTTAGATTAAGATTATGTCATTTCCTTTGTATGTTTTGATGTTACCTCAATTAAAGTGTTGCCAAAACTAAGATATTAATATTATAATGAAGGGGTTAGAGAATTAAGAGGGTAGAAATTTAGAAGGGTGAAAGTGCAACAGCGCCTGGTGATTACAAATGCCCAACCTGTGACCACCAAGGATTGACCTCCTTTGTCAAATAGAAGCATAAAATTCCACAGAAGTCTTTCCTTGAATAAACACATATGTAGACTGCATTATAGACAACATCACGAATCTGAGTTTGTAAACTATTACAAAAAATTGTTTTAAAAAATTATTACATTAGAAAATCATTCAAGTGAACCCCCTTATCTTAGTAAAATATTTGATTTGCATTGTATGCACTCAAAAAATCATTTTAAACTTAAATATTCACAAATAATAAATAATCATTACATTAATTTGACAAACCAGATTTGCAAGTGAAAACAAATTTATAATTTGATGAAAAGCTTGTTTCCAAAAAGTAGTTCACCATGCTTAAATAAGTTCTGTACAAATAGAATTTGTCACTCATTTGTGACCACTATTTCCATTTGCCTATTCCAGGACAGAAGACAGGAAAAGAAAGCCAACAAAGAAGTGTTTTCTCTAGAAAATGAAAAGATGAAAAAAGAAACTGCTGCACTGCACAAAGCAGTCAAAAGTGTCAAAATTTGTTAATAAAAAAATATCTAAACTAACTTGAATTGCATTTTTTTTTATTGTTTATCAATGAGCACTATAAGCTATACAGCACTATAAGCTATACAGCACTATAAGCTATACAGCACTATACAGCCAGTCATTTATTGCCCTAACACTAATGACTTTATTGGAAAGTGAAATCGGTTTTAATTGTGCTTATGCAAATTTATGAATGTAACTTTATAGAAATCATTTAAATTTTGAAATACAAAAAGTAAGTTTTGTCATTGGGTAATTGCAATTATTTTGAAAACTCTTTTTTTTTAAAATAAATTTGTTTCCATTTTAAGGATAGCTGTAATCACTTGAAGTGAACTTGATAGCTTTTTATTGGTCTCCTTCAGTCCTAACCACTTTGGGTCATCTCGTAGAACACTTTTTTTTCATGTGACTGTAGAGCCCTATCCACAAAATCGCAGGTTAAGATGGCATTCCTATTGGTGGTAGAGCCATTTTTCTTATGGCTTTTCTTTCACAGCTAGGCCCAAGTTTTATCGCTGTCCATAGCTTTCTTGGCTACCATCTCTCTCCACATAGTGCGTTCTAGGGATATGTCTTCCCAATAGTCAGTATCAAGATTCACTGCTTTGAGATTTAGTTTGATTACATTCACATAAAGGTGGGGACGGCAAGTTACCCGTAAAGGATGACCCTCGGGATGCGATTGTCCTCCATCCGGGGAACATTACCAAGCCAGCACAGACATCGTTCACACAAGTATCTCAGTGTGGCCATGTGATTTTCAAGATCGTTCGTAGGCAGCGCAAGTGGTACAGTAGCGTGCTCAGAACACATGCCTTTATAGACTTCCATTTTGGTCATTGTATTGAACTTCTTCTAGAGACAGGTCATCTTGAATTGTGGATTCAATGTAGCGTAAAGGCATCCAGTTTGTTTTCATCAATGACGATGGAGGCTGCTGTAGCAGGTGGCCCATAAAATTTGTTTTCTTCGTGCTAATGGTTAGCCCATACTCTTTATAGTCATGAGAGAAGAGGGGCATTAGTGACTGAATTTCCTCTCATGTGTGTGCCACTTCCGCTGCGGACGTCCGCGAATAGCATATCTCTTATCTCAGGTTCTGATTTTCGTTTTGGCTCTCAGCCTGGCAATATTCTTAAGTTTGCCTTATAATCTGGAATGAAGATAGATGCCTTCACTGGATTTGTCGCATGCGTGTTGGATTAGCATTGAAAAGAGTTTTTCTAAGAGGAATGGGGTAAGGAAACATCCTTGTTTAATGTTGAATTCCCCTCTTTATGTTGAAACTTTCGGAGCAAGTGCCATTGAACTGCACAGTATAATGGCGCCTGCTTGATAGCAACATCTCTGCTTATATATATAAATATATGGATAGATAGATATAGATAATGGTCAACAAATTAAACCCTTAAATTTCAAATAATTTGGCACAAAACTGCCTTAAAGTAAGTAAGGTTTCCAAATGATTGGATATCCAACAATTTAATAGAAATATTAAATGAAAACTTTAAAAAATATTTTTATGTATATTTTACTTATTATATATTTTTAGGGGGACAACTTTTAAAAGTTCTCTAAAATTTCTGGATCTAACCTTGTTGAAAATCCGCCTTTGTTTGGCCATATTGACTACATTGGAATACAATAAAAACTAAAACCAAAGAAATGATTGTAGTTTAATACACAACATAAACATTAATTCATTAGGTTCAACCAACAACTATACAAGCGTCTGCACTTCTTCCACTGTTTGTAATGACAGTTAATGGAGTCCTATCACGTAGTTGATATGTGCCACGGCACGACGAACTCCTGCGGGGAAAACACATACACACACATAAAGTATTAACTAAATAAAATTTTAAAGGTAGATACATATTCTATGATAAGAACATTATGTAGCGTCATTTAAATGATTACATTCTGTTATGGGTTGGCCTGAGCTATATCTAGGGTCATTTTTGCCCACACAGCATCTGATTGTTCAAGAAGCATTACAAACAGCAGATAGACGTTTGAATCAGCAGGATCTTGCCAGAGTGTGTTTTGTGCTACAAACCGACCAATAGTGGCTACATTCATATGACAATACTCATTAATAGTAACTACGGAATTAAAACAACACTTAAATCTACATACTATTAAATGCATCATCTGCTTGAAATGATTCAACATAAATTTGTAAATATCAAGACAATGACTGATAATTTTTGTTTTTTAATGACTTGAATGAATCCCTTACCATTGTCCTGTAGTAGGAGACAGAACTTCAATGCCTCCAATGGAAAACGTTGGCGCTGAAGAGCTCCCAAACAAACCTCCCAGAAATCCCAGTTCTCTTTCATATTTAATTTGGACAGAGCTAATTGTTCCTACGTCTATTGTAAAGACAACATTACTGGAGATCTCGGTCAGGTGATTCAGATGTTGATTTCTGGTCAATTAAAAAAAAAAGCCAATTTTATGTTACGCTATTAACATTAAATGTTTGTGTTGATAACCATGAGTAAATGTTTATGATGTCAACCATAAGTAAATATTTATGATGACAACCATAACTAAATATTTATGATGACAACCATAAATAAATGTTTGTGATAGAGATATTGATGTAGGATAATCCTAAATATTGGGCCTAATATTGTCTGTAATTCCTAGTTTGGAAAATCATGTAGACAGGTGTAATCACGTGGCACTGGATTGGGCGCTAAGCTGTTTTTTTTTAAAGTGGGGGAGGGGGAGAACCTGGATTGACAAGTCAGGCTGTTTTTTTTAAAGTGGGGGAGGGGGAGAACCTGGATTGTATTTGTTGCCAACCAGTTGGGGGGGGGGGGGGAGAGGTAAAAGGAAATGCTTAAGTATTTTATTTGTTTACTTTGAGCTTATCTTTTTGTCTATATCTACATTATATGTGTGATTGTTAAACAGCTAAATATATATATGAAGTCACATGAAGTCTAAATACACCATTTATCTTACTTTGAATTGATGGGTATATAGTCAGTGCTGTTGATATCTCCAATTAATGTCACATAAATTAAACCACTTGTGTTCACTGCAGCTGTGTCCGGGTAAACCTTGATGTGGTAAGGAATTCCTATAAAATATATTCAATCTCGGCATTTAGCCTATACAACTTGAATATATCAAGGATCATTATATATGTATATATATGGACATATAAATAAATTAGTTATGTCTATGAAACAGATCTATAACCTATACAAATATTCAGTCAAAAATGTTGCGTCGTCTGCGCCTGTGTTTTGCAAAGACTTGTAGATTCTCAACTGTCTGCCCGCGATCTTCAACGGGCCATCTTTATGAATGGCGTAACAGAGGTGCCCACTCTCCTTACGGGAGGTATTTAAAAGAAGAGAATAATAGTCACATTTACTTGAGTCATGTACTTTCCACAGAATGGAGGTTAGTAATGTGTCTATGTACTTACCACAGAATGGAGGTTTGTAATGTGTCTATGCACTTACCACAGAATGGAGGTTTGTAATGTGTCTATGTACTTACCACAGAATGGCGGTTAGTAATGTGTCTATGTACTTACCACAGAATGGAGGTTTGTGATGTGTCTATGTACTTACCACAGAATGGAGGTTTGTAATGTGTCTATGTACTTACCACAGAATGGAGGTTTGTGATGTGTCTATGTACTTACCACAGAATGGAGGTTTGTAATGTGTCTATGTACTTACCACAGAATGGAGGTTTGTAATGTGTCTATGTACTTACCACAGAATGGAGGTTTGTAATGTGTCTATGTACTTACCACAGAATGGAGGTTTGTAATGTGTCTATGTACTTACCACAGAATGGAGGTTTGTAATGTGTCTATGTACTTACCACAGAATGGAGGTTTGTGATGTGTCTATGTACTTACCACAGAATGGAGGTTTGTGATGTGTCTATGTACTTACCACAGAATGGAGGTTTGTAATGTGTCTATGTACTTACCACAGAATGGAGGTTTGTAATGTGTCTATGTACTTACCACAGAATGGAGGTTTGTAATGTGTCTATGTACTTACCACAGAATGGAGGTTTGTAATGTGTCTATGTACTTACCACAGAATGGAGGTTTGTGATGTGTCTATGTACTTACCACAGAATGGAGGTTTGTAATGTGTCTATGTACTTACCACAGAATGGAGGTTTGTGATGTGTCTATGTACTTACCACAGAATGGAGGTTTGTGATGTGTCTATGTACTTACCACAGAATGGAGGTTTGTGATGTGTCTATGTACTTACCTCAGAATGGAGGTTTGTGATGTGTCTATGTACTTACCACAGAATGGAGGTTTGTGATGTGTCTATGTACTTACCACAGATTGGAGGTTTGTGATGTGTCTATGTACTTACCACAGAATGGAGGTTTGTGATGTGTCTATGTACTTACCACAGAATGGAGGTTTGTAATGTGTCTATGTACTTACCACAGAATGGAGGTTTGTAATGTGTCTATGTACTTACCACAGAATGGAGGTTTGTAATGTGTCTATGTACTTACCACAGAATGGAGGTTTGTAATGTGTCTATGTACTTACCACAGAATGGAGGTTTGTAATGTGTCTATGTACTTACCACAGAATGGAGGTTTGTGATGTGTCTATGTACTTACCACAGAATGGAGGTTTGTGATGTGTCTATGTACTTACCACAGAATGGAGGTTTGTAATGTGTCTATGTACTTACCTCAGAATGGAGGTTTGTGATGTGTCTATGTACTTACCACAGAATGGAGGTTTGTGATGTGTCTATGTACTTACCACAGAATGGAGGTTTGTGATGTGTCTATGTACTTACCACAGAATGGAGGTTTGTGATGTGTCTATGTACTTACCACAGAATGGAGGTTTGTAATGTGTCTATGTACTTACCACAGAATGGAGGTTTGTGATGTGTCTATGTACTTACCACAGAATGGAGGTTTGTGATGTGTCTATGTACTTACCACAGAATGGAGGTTTGTAATGTGTCTATGTACTTACCACAGAATGGAGGTTTGTAATGTGTCTATGTACTTACCACAGAATGGAGGTTTGTAATGTGTCTATGTACTTACCACAGAATGGAGGTTTGTGATGTGTCTATGTACTTACCACAGAATGGAGGTTTGTGATGTGTCTATGTACTTACCACAGAATGGAGGTTTGTAATGTGTCTATGTACTTACCTCAGAATGGAGGTTTGTGATGTGTCTATGTACTTACCACAGAATGGAGGTTTGTGATGTGTCTATGTACTTACCACAGAATGGAGGTTTGTGATGTGTCTATGTACTTACCACAGAATGGAGGTTTGTGATGTGTCTATGTACTTACCACAGAATGGAGGTTTGTGATGTGTCTATGTACTTACCACAGAATGGAGGTTTGTAATGTGTCTATGTACTTACCACAGAATGGAGGTTTGTGATGTGTCTATGTACTTACCACAGAATGGAGGTTTGTGATGTGTCTATGTACTTACCACAGAATGGAGGTTTGTGATGTGTCTATGTACTTACCACAGAATGGAGGTTTGTGATGTGTCTATGTACTTACCACAGAATGGAGGTTTGTGATGTGTCTATGTACTTACCACAGAATGGAGGTTTGTGATGTGTCTATGTACTTACCACAGAATGGAGGTTTGTGATGTGTCTATGTACTTACCACAGAATGGAGGTTTGTGATGTGTCTATGTACTTACCACAGAATGGAGGTTTGTGATGTGTCTATGTACTTACCACAGAATGGAGGTTTGTGATGTGTCTATGTACTTACCACAGAATGGAGGTTTGTGATGTGTCTATGTACTTACCACAGAATGGAGGTTTGTGATGTGTCTATGTACTTACCACAGAATGGAGGTTTGTGATGTGTCTATGTACTTACCACAGAATGGAGGTTTGTGATGTGTCTATGTACTTACCACAGAATGGAGGTTTGTGATGTGTATCAACAAAAAACTTTCCCCTTGCACTATAGTGGTCAGAATTAAAACCTACACTGGTGCAACCAGAGTCACAATTGAAACATTCACCGTTTTCAAATTTCTCCTGGTCAAAGAAAATAGTCACGTTTACATTCGCATACAAAGAATACAATGAAAACATACTATAGACTACACGAGTTAACACATTCTGTTCTATATTATGTTTAACTATTTTTTTTTCATCACTCACTGTGTTGATAATTTTGATCATTAAATAGATCTAGTCTTAGTTATCAACACCAAAAAAAAAAGCATGCAATCAGTAGTGCTCTGCACATAATAATACGCTGCTCATTAAATGTTAGGTCTTTAATGTTGACTTGCCCACAATAGCAGCCTGCCCACAACATTCACATTAAATTGAACAATATATAACCATAATGACAATAACAACTAAACAGGCTCTATGCTATACTTACAAAACTTGAACATGGGTACGCTGTAAAGTTGCAGGTAGTGTCAATAGATTCTAAGAAAATATCATGAGCACGACCATGGCTGCAGGCGACTGAGTTTTCCAATGAAGAGCCACCTGATAAGAAGAGTTTGTTTTTTTACGATTCATCCTTTAACTATCATTTTCAAGTTTATCAATAACATTATGAGAATTTTATATATTTTTTAATGAGAATCTTATTCTAAGTGTATATAAGCTATATTTCACACGACAGGAGCCTCGGGTTATATAGTCATTATGTATTATTGTTATATCTTTTATTATTATTGCTATACTGCTAGCTAATTCTTTTATTGAATCAAAGATTGTTTTTAAATAACACTGGCATCAAGAGTCTTGAAGGTGCAGATGGTGATAGAACATCTTAAATCGTTGCACGAATATAATTCTGATCTAAGTTTAAAACAAGCATTACATTTAGATATTTTAGAGTTTTAAGCCATTAAAAGTCGAGATGTGATGATTTTTTTGTAAATACGAGGTAAATTTTGTAATTCTCCATCCGAAAATTGTTTTCACAAATCATTTCCTTTACCGTTGAGTTGATGATCTTATACAAAACAAGCATAATAGAAAAAAAAACTTAAAAAAACAACAACACTCAAACAAAACTTATTTAAAAGGGTAGGATCTCCGTTTTTAAAACTATATCTATAAATAATGTTCAAGATATTTTCCTTATTCGATATCAAACAAAATAATTAATTACCAATAATTAATTGACTTATTTTTTATCGATTAATGTTTTGATAAGTATAATAAATAATTTTTTACTTTATCAACTTGATCGGAGAATGCGTGAGGGAGAAATAGCGTTAACAATTTGTTTAAGGGGACTAAACCCAACCAATTTAGCCGTTGAGCCGACAAAATAGCGCGAAATTTCCATACTAAAAAGCGCTAGGCAAAATAGCGCGGACTAATATATGATGTGTATAAAAGTACCGGATTGCTAGTAATTTAATATCTTTGGCAGCATTTTTATTCATGTCTCAATATTTTTCAATATTAATAGATTTGAAGTATGCCATATTTGCAGAGAACGAGAGTACTTTTATTATTCCCTTTTTTCACCAATGTTTAAAATATATAACTTGCTAAAATTAGGATTTTGAAATGTGGTAATTGTTTTCCCAAAAGTATATATAAACTGTCAAATTTCTATGAAAATCATTAGAAAAAGAAATACCCGTCCAGTTTCCACCCAGTGTTCTTGTTGAACCCATGAAGAGTTTGCAAGCTAATAAGAGGAATTGTAATTAAAAAAGCATACCAATTTTTACTTTTTTATTTAGCCCTTGATACACAGATCGAGTCTCAAACAAGGAAATCCTATGCCATACTGGGATTCGACCACTTAATGAGTTTGTGACAGAGCGTTGCATTAAGTTTGCGATTGGTCTCGCTTAACCCATTCTATTAGAAATCGGGTAAAAAATAAAGCGCACACCTTACTAACCTCCACCGAACAAGCCGTCTACGCCATCTTTACAGCCCGGCTGTTTTTGCCCTCCATTCACATAGATGTCAACATCTCCAGACTCGTCCATTAGACCAAAACCTCCAGACAGCAAGTCAAAGTCAGAACCATCGGTATGAATGACGTCAACAAACTGGGCATCTTCTTTGTCTAACTTGACAACATAGGTAAACCCTTTGAAGCTTGGCTCTGCTGGATCTAGCCCTATCATGTACAAGTAACTAATGTCATCATGATGTTAATAATACAATGTTAACTACATGCTTTTTTTTTGTAACAGAAAGAAACAACGTAAAATAAAAGCTTATAATGAGCGACAATGTATCAATTATTCGAAATCAAATGTAATCACTTTTTAGTAGATGTGGACTAACAAAGATAATTTTTTTGCTATTGGAAATATTTTCTGTATATATAATTTTCTACGTCGCCCAACCATGCAGGACACCACGCACTCACGCGGACTCTCTAACCCTCGATGAAAAAGTCATGGAAAGATAACGTTTTTATTTCTGCGTCGGACTAGAGTTACCCCACGTAACTTTCGCGGTGAGAGCGCGCCTCAGAAAAAAAGAGGGGGGGGGGAGAGAACAAGCAATCTTCTGTCTGTATATATAATTCCCTACGTCGCCCAACCATGCGGGACACCACGCACGCCATTTCTCTAATCCTCCTCCCGCACCTGCGCCTTCTTTGCTCTCCAGGCATGCACACACAGACCATGATGCTTGAGTCAGAAGAGAGGCAAAAGGCTGAGCACATCGGGGAAACTCCCTTATATTCATTCTCTGTGCCACACCAGTCGTGCATCCCACCCCATTTGGACAACTGTGTCTTTCAGGAAGTGTTCACCCGTCACTAAATTGCGGCGTATGTTACGCCACGGGTCGGCTAGTTTTTATTAATTGTTTTTATCTAACGCTTATAGCATGTTCAGTGCGCTATGGTCGAATCACTTTTGTAAACCAACGGGGGGAGGGGGGTATCTGGGAGTAGGTTTCAGTGCTCCCTTTAAAAAAAAAAGCAAAAAATTTGAACTCAAGCCTCCACGCTGGAAGGCCGACCTGTTAGCCACTGAGCTATCCAAGTACTTAGGCCCTATACAAAGTACAAGGTTTTATAATCTTATTGTTATCTTAAACTTTTAGTGAACTACCTCATTCTCTACACAAGGTTTATCTCCACTTAGCTTAGTAGGCCCTAGTGTCTCTATATAAATTAATTAATTACGACTAATTGATTAACTAATTGACTTTTTTTTCATTGATTCATGTGTTGTCATCGACAATGAATAATTGTTCAGCTTGATTGGAGAATGGAGTGTACAAGATTCTACCCCGACTGACACAGCGAGTTAATATAAGCGTTGTACAAAAAAAAAAAAAAAACAAGTCAGGCAAACATTTTCCGATTTAATATTTAAGGGATGCCACTTTTTGAGCTGATCCTTTGAAGAAAAATGAATGCTTTACATTAGGAGTAAGTTTGTAAATTGTTTTACAAGTTTCGGATGTTCCTTCAGAGTTGAAGATAATTACTTCCTAGTCCAAATCTCCCGCAGGACGACGGGGGATGGGAGCGGGCAGGGTTTGAACCCGGGACCATCGATAAATCTGAACGACAGTCCAGCGCGCAAACCGCAACACCAGGCAGCCATCCAAGTAACATCATGCACTCGGGCAATGCTTCTCAGCTTCATTGAGTGGCAATGGTCGTTAGAGGAGACGATTTGGTCGAAAGGAAAACAAAACAGTCACTCCAGTCGGGGGGCCTAAGGATCGAGTTCATTGAGTTGGGGAATGGAAGAAGGCCTAAAAAAAGGTCACTATCCACGCGGCATTCCTCAAGGGCCTTTTTTTTATGTGGTGACAACATACAACGGGATGCACGACTGATGTGGCATAGAGAATGAATATAGGGGTGTTTCCCCGATGTGCTTAGCCTTTGGCCTCGCTTCTGACTCGAGCGTCATGGGATACGGACGGCTAATATCGTTAACAGGGATGCAAAAATTTATATCTGCTTGGATCTTTCCCAGATAGAAGTTTGTTCAGATAGGCAGATGGAGGCAAGCTTCAATAGGCCTCGAGTTCCAAGAGTCTTAGACTCAACAGTAAGGACAATTACAAAGTAACATCATGCAACATTGAAAGCTGAACTGAAAGCGGATGCGACTCTAAAGCAGCTTGAGAGACGCCAGACTTCTGCCTCGACAGAGATTCAATCTTTGCAGATTGGCGAAAGCAAGAATACTGTAGCATGTGGCAGAGAGAGTTTTCATTGTGACAACGTACAACGTCGCTAGGTTACTGAGTTACTAGGTCACCAGGTTACTGGGTCATTGTGTCAGTAAAACGCGTTACGAGAATATTTCACAAAATTTAAAGAACTCTGCGCCTAATCAGGACACTTAAGAAACGAATAAATAATGTTGACATTCTGGAGGACGACCCAATGATCCTGAAATGTAATCCTGCTATTTCTAAACTAATATAACTTACCGCTTATTCGTCCTATTACATTCGGACCCATCAGTTGTCCAACGTAGCCAGATAGATGGGCTCCAAGTGAGTGACCAATCAGATGAACTTTGCTCATATCAAGTCCCATGCTCCTCATCATGTCTAAAATAAGTTTCACCTCAGTGGCAACTAATCTCAGATTGGCTGTTGCTTGAGGAAAATCTGGGAATGTAGCACCCTTGCTCCAGTCTACTGCCACCACATTGAAGTCGCCCTACAGGTAATTGACATGAACAATGTAAATGGATCTGGCTTTACCAAGACTAATAGCAGAATTCTAAAGCTGTGTCCCAATGTCTTGTTATAGAGTTCTAACATCAGTCTTGAAATAACCGTATTGATGTAGATAATACTAACTGAATGAACTATTATACTTTTAAATATTTAAATTCAATCCTGCTCAAAGTTCAAGTGAACAATTCGTATTTTTCTTAACTAAATACAATGTGTTGGTTAACGAACCATCTTATTAAGTCATTCTAAAATTCAGGGCCGGTCCTAACAGTTGCGGGGCCCTATGCGAAACGGATTGCGCGGGGCCCATTCTTGGTAGGGATAAGCATAATATCAAAATTAGGATTTTGTATTAGAAAATACATTCGTCTTTACAATACATTTTTATTAAATGAAGGCTAACAATGCAGTTTATCGCGCGTAGGATTGGCAATCCCAAAATAACAACTTTGTCTATTTTTCAGGAGATTTTTATGAGTTTTCATGAGATTTTAACAATTTCAGGAGATTTCCGGGACTGTTTAATCTATTTTGCAATTTATGGAGATTTCCAGTAGGCCGTAGAAAATCAGGAGGCCACGGAAAAACTGTTATTATATATAACTTAAAATGGATTTTCTTTAATAATTTACACCTAGAATTAGCGCGGGGCCTATGAAAGAGTGGGGCCCACTGCCGCCGCATAGGTTGCAGTGGCACATGGGCCTGCCCTACTAAAATTACACTAAAAGATAAGTTGAGTTACCTACTATATTTAACAGTTTATCCTTCATTTCAAGTATCCAATGTGTTTTTTCAAAGGATGAAGAGAAACCATGGATTATAAATTTAGTCATTTTTGTGGGGTCAAATTTAGAATCGCTAAGACTTGAAGCATCTGTGTAGTTTAAAACATCGTGACTGCTCCTATTGTCTCTCGTGAACAACCAGATCCGGACGCCTAATTCTTCTGGAGATTTCGGTAAGTCTCCGAACGAGTTATTGTAGGGGGCGCTGTTGTTGAAGCAGCCAAGGACTCCGTAGCACACTTGTGTTTCATTATAAGCCTCTTGAGCTACGACAGAGTTTGGAACAATTAACGCTGCAGACAAACAAACAGATTAAAACTTTCAGAAAGAAGTGCAGTTTTAAAAAGTAAAAATGTTCTGAATAAAAACAAATTTGTAAATGCTTCATAGAAATCAAAGTGTGATTTATAGCATTTTGTTCAATATATACACATTTCACACAATTGCTCGCTTGGATTTAACTCCAGACAATGGTTATTGAGAAATACATTCTGTGAAACGCTTGAGGTGCTACATGATGTACTAGTATCTGCACAAGGAATTTAAAAGTCACCTAGTCAAAAGTGAAGGGTAGAACAAATTGAAGGTTAAAAGGGTTATAAGAAAAAAGGTTGAAAGGTTATAAAAAGGCTGCATGAGTCGATGTCTAATATTGAGGGATCCATGAATATTGAAAACTTGCTAAATGTTCAATGTGTCCAATAACGTACTCGTAGACTGAGAAAACACAGCAAACGTTCACATTGAACTTTGACCTTTTCATGAAGTATACAAGCAAACATTCCTACTTAAAACAACTTCCAAAGAATGTCGTAACTTCAATGAATTGCAGGGACGTCTCTGTTCTACACTACACTTCGGTGTCGTAAAATGGAGTGACACTGACCTACATGACATTGAAAGATTGACAAGAAAACTGTTAACTAAATTTCATTATTTGCACCCCAAGTCTTCCACCTAAAGGTTGTACTTTCCCTCTACGAATGAATGTCCTGAACATTGCACAACAAGCACTTGCCATGTCTACCTCTTAAAAGTCTCGGCACTAGATGTTACAAATATGTCGTAGGATATCAAACACTGTAGGCACTTACCAGAGAAGAAAAGAAACAAGAACATTTTGCTATCTCTTACAGCCTCAGTCGTGCCTTAGCTCTGGAGTTGAGTCAAACAAGAGAACGTACAAACATCTGTTCATATTCTCATCGCCAGAATGTTTTTTTTTTAATCTATGACACAGTTTTTAGGGAAAAAAATATTTCCAGTCCTTTAGACCACTTCTAACTTACTGATTTCTCGGGGATACGTTTCCTGTCAAAGAAGAAAAAATCACATACGACCACTGATATGTTTTTTTTTCAAGTTTAATTTTAAATTAGAAAACAAAGAGTACAAGTTAAAAAATTGAATTTATAATGTAAAGGGTCGCTAGCGGACTCGGACCTTCTGAGTTGGGGGGGGGGGGGATTTTTTTGCGAAACCCGAACCCAATGTAAACCTTAAATCTACGTCTAATCCCACACCTAGGCCTTTATACGTGTGTGTGTATGTGATATCTCCTGATCGTAACTTTAGTCTACACCTTGATGGTCATGACGTAGTTCCGGATTCTACAGAAATAAAATAAAATCAAAAATGTATCGACGTTGCCGCTGAAGTGCCTAGAAAGATGAAATTATAGATGAGGTGTGGTCACGCCATGTCACGCTATGCCACCAGATCTGTCTTCAGATGTTCATTTCTTGGCATGGACTTGCATCGATGACATGATTTGAAATCAAAGAAAAAGTTAATTTAGTATTATTATTTTAATAACTAGGTACATAAAGATAGAAATACAATTTTGTTTCCGAACGTGTAGACTAAATAACTTTTGTATCCTGAAGGATTGAGTTTCAGATCTTAAATGAATCGTGTTGTTTTAGTTTCAGATATTGACATCACGATGTTTCATGGACCTTTCCTTGTATTGCTCTATGTTCTGTCTGCGTGTAACGGAGTTCAAGATATCACACCAACTACACTCTTTAGCTCTGACCAAACTGTCACAGATCTGTAAGTTAAACATTAGAACTGCAAGTTATTGTAATAGAGCAGATAAAGACGGAGTGTCAGGATTAAAATTTAAAGTGTTTTTTTCTTCTCTGTTTGGTGAATTTAGGATCCAGGTGTAATTTAGTATGTAATTAACCCAGATACTTAATCTGTGCAAATTATTAACAAGCATTTGTTTTGTAGAGGGAATATTAAAATTAGGCTCATTTAATGTTTAGGAAAAAAATAAGTTGTACTAACGCTAAGGCAGGCAACTCAGCGAGGATTAACAGGATTGTTTATTATCAATAGGGGTGCATCGGGATTTTTAATTACGGGATCTTTGGGCGCCTCTGAGTCCACCCAGTTATAATGGGTACCTGACACTAGTTGGGGAAAAGTAAAGGCTGTTGGTCGTTGTGCTGGCCACATGACACCCTCGTTATCCGTGGGCCACAGAAACAGATGACCTTTACATCATCTGCTCTATACATCGCAAGGTCTGAAAGGGGAACTTTACTTTTTACATGCTGGTACTATTTGTTTGTCAATTAATAAGCACTCTGAAAGCAGCTGTTAAAGCATACATCAAGCATAGCACTTCAAAACTAAAGTCAATATTTCATCAATGGTTTGAACAAAAATAAAAGAAGAGATATTCCTAAGACATTTGTGTCACGGTCTAAGTAATCAAATGCTGATATGAAATGGTTAATGTTGCTATTTATTTGTCATAGAAAATCCACACTTCTGCCTTCAACAAACAATGTCAGAACAAAATTTTATGCGTGGACCAAAGATGAAGCTCTAGTTCCTCTCAATGGAAGAGCATTACAAGATCACGTGATACTGGTATGATCACTTGATAAAACATTTGATGAAATAATTCTAGAAATGTATGCAAAATATTCATTGTTTTATGCCATACACGTATACAAGAGAAATAAAATTGAAGTTAATTGAGTAAATTTACTTCCATAATGTCAGAGCTACTCAGGTAAACAAAATGTTGGCCAATGTGCTTTGGAATGTTTGAAAGTTGGCACTTGTGAATCCTTCAACTATGAGCATACGACTGGGTTGTGTGAGTTAAACAATTCTTCTCATGTCGGTCACGAAGATGACCTCATCGCATACTCCAGTAAAGACTTCTATCTTAGAAATACATTTTCTATTGACAAGGTGAGATTGTAATTCTGTTGAAATTGTTGTCTACATTTTGTGGGATGTGTGGCTGAGTGACATACTCCTGCTTGGCTACCTAAGGGGATTTAAATTCGAATCTCCAAAATTGGAGAGCTGGCTAAAAATCTTAAAAGAGGAAGAAGAATAACCTATTATCTATTAGCTTTGAGGTCGTTGCTATAATGTTAGTGTTTATACCAAGACACTATAAAATGTTAAACAATATATAATCATTATAAACGCATTGATTTATCAGTATCAGTGCAACAACGTAAATACGAAACTAAAAAGTTTCTTTAAAGTCATAACGTTTTTGCCTATATGAACAAGTCTCTTCTTATCTTGCGAATCGTCCAATAAAAAGATTTTTTTTGGTCCGTAATTTCATGTAGCTTGTAATGATAAAGTAGTATGTAGGACAGATAACTATAAATAGCTTTTTTGTGTATCAGTGTAGAGAAAAAAATTTACGCATTTTTTAGCAATTTTCTATGTTATTTCGCTTGTAGTACAATGCAATTTTAGTCTCTTAGTTGGCAATAGTGATTTTTCAATGTTGCATTCTCTTCTATTTTTATAATGAAATATTTTATTGCTAAAAGAATGCAAACATCATCTAAAAAAACAAAACGAGGAAAAAATATGGCGAAAATCACCAAAATCTTTCAAAAATATTTCTTTACCTGCTTCATTTGAAGTTGGAGACATTTTCCAAGGAAGTAGACCTATTGTTTATAATAATTACATATTTTATTTTCAATTTAATAGTTTGACGGGGAATTTAAAAAAAATTGATTGGAAATAGAAACATTTTTAAATAAGAAAAAAAAAAGAGACAATGGGCCACTTTGGTTTGTTACCTTCTAGGGGAGAATGGGACGTTTAATTAGGCCGAGGATAGGAAATCGATGAGCAAAGTTGTCAATGTTTAAGCGAGATCCAGACGGGAAGTGAAAGAATTGATTGTTGAGTCAGTCAGTGGAAAACAGCAGCGGTGTCTCACTACCAACTGAACATTCGGGTAGTCTTGATTGAACAAAGGCTAACATACACGTACAGTAAACACATTTTCATCCATCTTTTGGAAAAAAAAAGGCATTGCAATATTGGTAACATGGGCGTAACCGGGGGGGGGGTTGGATTAGGGTTCACCCCTTCCCAAAATGAAATCCCCCCCCCCCCGCAGGGTGGGGGTCGGAATTTAGTGACTGATATTTGGCTTTGATTTTGTTTATTTTAGGAGAGATTTTAATACTAAATCATCACTTGGCTGCCTGGTCGTGCGGTTTGCGCGCTGGACTGTCGTTCGGATTTATCGACGGTCGAGGGTTCAAACCCTGCCCGCTCCCATCCCCCGTCGTCCTGCGTGAGGTTTGGACTAGGAAGTAAACTATCTTCAACTCTTAAGGAACATCCGAAACATGTAAAACATTTTACAACATCACTTGCCCCAGCGCAGCTAAGGAGGTTTTGAGTTTAAAACCCCCTACCAGGGGGGTTCGCAGTTAAATCCCTCTCTTCTATAAAACAAAACAACATAAAAATTATGCAAACGACAATCCCCAGATTCCAAGAGCATAGCGAAGGAAGATTTTGATTTTAAAATTCCCTCCGAAATTTACGATAAAACTCCCTCTTCATTATAAGACTATCCATACAACAGTCGCCAGGTTCTATGAGCGTAGCCAAGAGGGGTTTTGTGTTTAAAAACCCCCTCCAGCGGGATTTACAGCTAAATACCACCGCTTCAATATAAAAAAAAATCAAATTACACACTCAAAATTCTATGAGCGTAGCCAAACTGCGTTTTGAGTTTAAACTCCCCTCCAGCGGGGTTTGAAGCTAAAAAATACTTCTACAATATAAAAAAAAGCAAATTACACACTCACAATTCTATGAGCGTAGCCAAGCCAAGGGGGTTTTGAGTTTAAACCCCCCCCTCCTCAAGAGGGCTTTTTTTAAGTTTTAAAACCTCCAGATGGTTTTGAGTTTAAAATCCCCCTACAGAGAGTTTTGAGGTTGAAAACTTATCACTTCAATATTATTCTAACTACAGTCACCAAATTCTATGAGCGTAGCTCAGGGGGTTTTGATTTGTTAATATATTTTTTTACTTTAAACCCCCCCCCCCCCCAACAAATGGTTTTGACGATAAAACTTCCCTTTTCGATATAAAATCGAAAGCAAACTACAGGCTCTATTAATAAAGTGCAGTGAATAGTCATCTGCCGAAATTGAAAAAGACTAAATGTGTCTCAACAAAGATGACTATGACGGATTTTAGGAGTCAGTTATAGAGATCAATCAAGGAAATCCTATGGCGAACTGGGAGTCAACCCCTTGGTTGTTACAGAGCGACGCATGAGATTTGCGGGACATTTCTCCGACAAAATGAATTACGCATAATAAAGAGTTGCGATGACATGGAGGCCATTACGAGGAAAGCGCAAACAGTGACATCCTAGTATAACTTGGGGCCACGCTTTCATGGAGGACTTCAGAGCAGGTGGGAAGAGGCTTCAGACATTGCCAGTCACAGATTTTGGTGGAAGCAGCTTGTCGCCCGATGCGCCGAACGGCGCCTGAGGATCTAATTAAGAATAGCACATTAGGTTTTTGAAATAAAACTTTTTAATAGCAGGATAATGCACAGAATATGCATTTTGTTGGCTTTCAGTACCAGAAATAGTGCTTGGCGACGAGGCTCTACACACACATATATATTTTTTTTGGCATGGGGCGGGAGAAAAAATCTTCCCCAACGCTTCCCGCCCCCCCCCCCCGGCCGAAAAAAAATTCTGGCTACGCCCATGATATGTTATGTAAGTCCGAAGATAGTGGGTAGTATTTCATGTTGAAAAATAACTTTATATTTTGTTTCGTAGCCAACTAGCGTTTCATTTTCTTTTAGCTTCTGCGTCTTTCTTCGATTAAAGTTTATAAAAAGATAAATTCAAAGAGAAATGACGAATCTTTTTCACATAAATCTCTAAATAGTTATCATTTTCACCAAGTGTTTGCCAAAACCAAGTACATTTGAATTTGCTCAAAATTAGATTTCACTTGAAACAAAATTCTTTCCAATAAGTCACCAAACTGTTTACTTTATTCTGTAATCACTAGCAAATACAAATTATAAAATATGGTCACATCATAAATGACACAAACACAGGTCAAAATTATTTTTTTTATTATTGTTATTTAAACACTAAATTGGATTCATTACAAAAAAATAAGATCAAATCAGCTCTAGTTCTTTTTTTTTTTTTTCCAAATAACTTTTTGTTCAAGCTCATGAATAGGAAATTTGAAAAACAAAAAACGTAGGCCTATAAAATATAAAAAGAACACAAGGTCTTCGATTCTGCACTATTTCAAGCAGACCCACGTGTGTCTTTTGGAAGCTGATAAAAAAAACAACAACTTGTGTAACTTCTTAATTTTAAACTAAAATTTTCTGTTACTCCCATTCTATCTCAAAAGCAACTTTAAAACTTAATGTTTCTCTAATTTATATTTTCAAACTAACTTTCAAACTGGACTATTATCACTAAGATCTTATACTAATGACAGTAACAATATAAAAGAAATAATAAACCAAACAGCTATAAATAGGAAATGCACACAGTTCAATGGAAACAAGCCATGCCATAATGCTTGCTCCAGACTTGCCAAATTCAGCTGGTCTAAAATGTGACCTGCTCTTGACTTGAATGGAAACTAAGAATAACTGTTCCACTGCAGGTTTTCCCATTGTCTTTTAAAAAGAGATGACGAGCTTCTTAAAATTAAGCCCTAAAACGAAGTTTGACAATGGCGATGATGATCAAAATAGTTAGACCATATATTCCTATGCGGCTTTTTCAAAATTAAACACTGAATTTCAAACTAGATACTAATATTCATATTTGATTAAATATTTTGTGGCCATATTGCAACTCGGCGGACACAGAATAAACTGAGACAGTTTTGAAAACCTGGATATATATATATATATATATATAGTTCTATTGCTTCCTGTATATCCAACGACATGGCAAATACTTTGTTCTATCCATGTTCCTATAAATATCATTATCCATTAAACTATGAAATTCTTGAGAAGGTGGGTCAAAATTGTATGAAACAGCCTTTTTTGTTAAAACAATAGATACTTTACAAAATATCAACCATAGTAAAACAACACTAACACAAACAACTTGTGCCGCATAGTACTTGGTACATTACGAAATCTTGGCGGCAAGACAAAAAATACACAGATCTTGATTGGCTATCTACATCAAGTGCTGATTTTAGGCCTACCTGTTCTTGTAGATAGAATGTCATATATTTTTGTATGGTCATATATTTATATATTCTGTTGAATGTTCCCTTGTACTTGGTAGAATACCAGTTTGTAATTGCATGCTAGCAATGTGTAGGTTGTTCGCTTCTCGACCATAAAGTTTGTCAAACATACGTTTGGTTGAATGTCTGCACTGAAAATACCTAGAAGACATTCAGACAGATGACTCAGTAGTTCGTCGTGTTGACCAGTCCCCATTAAGTGGTGTGGCGGTCATTGGCATAATTTTCTTTAATGCATTTGACAACATTTTAGTCTTGTCTCCCCTTTCCAATGAGCTAACGCTGCCCCGAGCTTTCGTTACATTGGCAGCCAAGTTCTCTGTGTTGATTCCAAGAATACTGGACATTCGAGCTATGACCACCAGATAACGCTCAACATCTCCAAGCATTTCTTGCTCTATAATGTCTGCCATGTTTTCAATTTCATTCCAGTCTATATTCATGAAGTAAGAATGGCTCTGAAATACGTGAAGAGTTGGAGATGTAGACTTAGTGAAGAGTTGGTGATATAGACTTAGTGAAGAGTTGGTGATATAGACTTAGTGAAGAGTTGGTGATATAGACTTAGTGAAGAGTTGGTGATATAGACTTAGTGAAGCGTTGGAGGTGTAGACTTAGTGAGGAGTTGGAGATATAGACTTAGTGAAGAGTTGGTGATATAGACTTAGTGAAGAGTTGGTGATATAGACTTAGTGAGGAGTTGGTGATATAGACTTAGTGAAGAGCTAGTGATATAGACTTAGTGAAGAGTTGGAGATGTAGACTTGGTGAAGAAGTGGAGACATAGACTAATTAGTGAAGAGTTGAAGTTATAGACTAATTAGTGAAGAGTTGAAGATATATACTAATTAGTGAAGAGTTGAAGATATATACTAATTAGTGAAGAGTTGAAGATATATACTAATTAGTGAAGAGTTGAAGATATATACTAATTAGTGAAGAGTTGAAGATATATACTAATTAGTGAAGAGATGAAGATATAGACTAATTAGTGAAGACTTGAAGATATAGACTAATTAGTGAAGACTTGAAGATATGTACTAATTAGTGAAGAGTTGAAGATATAGACTAATTAGTGAAGAGTTGAAGATATATACTAATTAGTGAAGAGTTGAAGATATATACTAATTAGTGAAGAGTTGGAGGTATAAACTAATTAGTGAAGAGTTGAAGTTATAGACTAATTAGTGAAGAGTTGGAGATATAGACTTAGTGAAGAGTTGGAGATACTACTACCCTCGGTTACCGCCTGATATTAATATTGAAATTATTTTAAAAAAAACATTTAATTAGAAACACAATTTTTAGGGAGGAACTTTCTTCCCACTCCCACAAGAAATAATTTTACCATCATCCTTGGATGTGGGAGAACAGAAACTTTAAATGAATAAAAATTTTATTGCAAAATTCTTTTCGATAACAAAAAGAGATCTAGTAAAAATGAATGTGTTTTCTTATAAATGTACTGTTTCTTGCATAAAACAATGAAGAAAATAATAACAAAAAATTCTAACCAATCAGCTCCAACTTACACATGCCCATAGTTTCTAGATTTTCCCCTCCTTTTAACAGATGCTTTGTGATCCATCTTCCTTCTAGTTACAACACCCAATGTTTTCTAGCCTAGCTCCTCTAACACGTGACCCAATGTTTTCTCAACTAGCTCCTCTAACACGTGACCCAATGTTTTCTCAACTAGCTCCTCTAACACGTGACCCAATGTTTTCTAGCCTAGCTCCTCTAACACGTGACCCAATGTTTTCTCAACTAGCTCCTCTAACACGTGACCCAATGTTTTCTAACCTAGCTCCTATAACACGTGACCCAATGTTTTCTCAACTAGCTTCTCTAACACGTGACCATTTTTAAAAATGATTTCCAATTACTTATACAAGCCGCCCATATTTTGCAACCAGTTGTAGACATACGTCGTAACATCGGCCTGTTTTGAATTCTAGCTCCTCCCCCCGCCCACTTACATGTGTACCTTTATATCATGTATTTCATTCTCTGCACAGAGTCTTCGTTTCGGTTCTTTGATAAGCAACTTCTGGCACAGGTCCAAAGCATCTTTGTCTGTAAATAGCCACTCCGGGTATTTCTCTTTCAGCTTCGTAACACTTTGATACCTTGAAGAAATAAACAACATAGGACATGATCTAGAAACTATTTGCCAGGACATGATCTATAAACTATTAGTCAGGACATGATCTAGAAACTATTAGTCAGGACATGATCTAGAAACTATTTGCCAGGACATGATCTAGAAACTATTTGCCAGGACATGATCTAGAAACTATTAGTCAGGACATGATCTAGAAACTTAGTCAAGACATGATCTAGAAACTATTAGTCAAGACATAATCTAGAAGTATTAGTCAGGACATGATCTAGAAGTATTAGTCAGGACATGATCTAGAAACTATTAGGACATGATCTAGAAACTATTAGGACATGATCTAGAAACTAATAGGACTTGATCTAGAAACTATTAGAACATGATCTAGAAACTATTAGGACATGATCTAGAAACTAATAGGACATGATCTAGAAACTATTAGTCAGGACATGATCTAGAAACTATTAGTCAGGACATGATCTAGAAACTATTAGTCAGGACATGATCTAGAAACTATTAGTCAGGACATGATCTAGAAACTATTAGTCAAATTGGTTTCACCATTTCACAATCTACATTAAAAGGCAACTGGAAAAAGCTAAATCTTCTTTAAGGGCGCTTTAGTTTTCTCTCAATTTATCTTTATATTTTAGTGAAATGCAGCAAGTCATTTTTAGCCAACTAAGCGGTAAAATAGTTGTCAGTGAAGGTTGCCTAAGAAATCGTTAACAGATTTTGTCTTTGTTTTTTTCTTGCATCATTTCATTTCATTTGTTTATGTGACTGGAAAGTTCTGTAAAAAATGCAAACTCCGAGAGCCAGGCTAAATCTTCAAATAATTCACATTCTGCAAATCATTTTTTTCCCATGGTAAAAGAAACATAGTTGATCAGCTCCATTCCTGGAGAAAGTCAGTGAGCTGTTATCGATCTATTACTAGCTGTTTTTTTTTTTATAAATGAATAATACAAAGAATGTAAATGTTTGAGTTTTATTTCAAAAGAAAAACGTACCCCTGAGTTAATTTATCACAGTTGAATGGATTACAGCCCGTTATAAAGCGATATAGCAAAATACCGACACTCCACCAATCTATGCCAAAACTGCATGGTTTGTCCAAATACATTTCAGGAGCTCTAATCCACGGCTTTCCACAGTCTGTCATCATCTCCCCTTGTGGATCATCTACTGTACGACATAATCCAAAGTCACAAAGCTTCAAATGAGCTGAAAAGGAAATATTCATGAAGATAATTTCTATACGTGTAACAAATATTGTAATAATAAAAGTAGAAGTAGCCACAAACACAAGCTCCGTATACTCCTAGTTTAGATACACACTAAGCTCAAAAGATCAATTGTCAATTGTGCGTCACTCAAATGAGAATTTGCTTGTTCTGATGTAAGAAAGATGGGTAGACTACAGAATCGCATTTGCGAAGACTCATTAAAATTGTCTTCAAAACATTTGTTTGAATTTTAAAAAGTAAACAAAAATAAAGTCATTTAATGAAAAAAAGTAATTTTCCACACTGGAAATAATGTTTTTTTTTACTTGATTTAAACTCAGATATAGATTAAACAACTACAATGCAAATACCACAAACTATTTGTCCTAGAAAAGCTCAAAGCACCTTCTCGCTGTTTGAAAACAGTGGAAAAATGGAGTGCACTCCACAGTTTAATAAACGCTCCTTTGTTTTTTTAAAGGCTTATATATTTCGTTTTGAAAGAGTAGCTGTTTTCACAAAGCTTTTATCAAATTCCGCTGTCTGTCTGTCTGTCAGGTCGAAATTTGAACTTGTGATTTTTCCCACATCCATTTTTCGGATTAAGTTGACATAACAAAATATGAATCAATAAAAAGATTGTAAAGATTGTAAAAGATTGGGTAAGCTTAGTCCTTAATAATCTTTTTTTAAAGAAACATCTGTAATTTGTAATTAAAAAAAAAAGTTTAAATACAATTTTACACGAAATAGATCAAACTATCCAGTCGTAGACGCTCACCTGTTGAAGTCAGCAGACAATTCGCTAAATAAACATCTCTGTGAACGATTCTCATGCGATGAAGAAAAAACAATGCAGAGGAAATCTCTTTGAGATAAATTCTGAAACATACAAGGCAGACATTTATCATTAGTGCACAATAATCTTCACTGTTCTCAGCGAGTGCACTGGACATTTAGTGTATTTTTTAAAACAAAGCTTATATCAACTCTGTCTGTCTGTCTGGTCAAAAGTTTGTACACGATATTCCTCCTACACCTAATCTCAGGTCAAGCTGACATTTTGCACAACTGCTTCTACTACCTGACAAAACAAGAATCAATTTAAAAAAATAACTAATTGGTTAAATAACTTTTGGTAATTATTTTAGTTGGTATCGAACAAGGGAAAGAAATAGTACTTGACATATGTGGTAGTACAAGTTGAATAAGCTTGAGCCCTGAGTTCGAACTCAGGTCGTACAACTTTTTAAAATGTATTTAAAAACCGATAACGGTAACATTCACACAGAGACCTCCTCCTCTCTCCCCCCCCCCAATCTTTTCCTAACTGGTCTAGAGAAGTGATAGGATCAAAGCGCATTGAGAAAGCTAAAAGCATGAAAATGCGCCATACATATATATTTCTAATCGCACAGATTTATTATTGTTAGTCTATATCTATTACAAATGTAACTACATGATTGATCGAAAATAATTGATACAATTACCCTTAATAAAAGCTTTGTTTTGTTTTTTTAAAGCATTTTAATTTTTTTTTCTCTTGTGGAAAGAATCCACTAAATTGTTTTCATCAACGTTTTCACAAGACGTTAAGAGCCAATTTGTTCACTAAGCTTCCATTCTCCTGCTGTGATCTGTTACAATTATTTACTTCCACCCTCCCAAGCAAATACCTCCAGTCTTTTGTTTTCTATGATCATTTCATAAAACATAGAGCAATTATTCAAATCCTATTATTCTACACTAATGAGTACCTGGCTAATTTGGGTGGCATCAAATGTTTTGGCTCTAGTAAATCTTCCAGTGTGCCCCCTTCACATAGCTCCATGACGAAATACATATTAGTATCTACTCGGAAATGGGAATGGAATCCTATTAGGTATCTGGGAACAGACAAAAAAGAAAGCGTGTCAATCATTTGAATAGATGGATCCAATGAAAGCCTATTAGATTTCGGAATTCTTAGAACATACAAAATTACTTCCTACAATGTACAACAGCAGTAGAATGAAATGCAAATGCAACCAAAGAAAAAGAAATCTTCAGAAATCACTCAACATAAATTACTTATTTACTTTTCCAGTATGAACAATTTTGTAATGTGCATATAAAATTACCTGCATTGTACATATAGAATTAGTTGCATTGTACATATAAAATGCCTTGCATTGTGCTAATACAATCTGCATTATTCATTTTTACGCTCTTTACTATTAATCTATAAACTACTTGCAAAGAATCTTTATATAAACTATTTACGCTTTTACAGTGTTTAAGATACTTACTTACATAAACTGCTAAATTTCAAAACTGTTAACTCTCGAATTACCATCACTTTAATTTGTCGAAAATTTGGGATGAACTTGACAGCAAACACCTGGCCACTTGGTTTAAACACTGCTCGAAAGACCACGCCTGTGGCGCCACTCCCAAGGATTTCTTTAAAGGCAAAGAAGTCTTGAGCTTCATAATGGCTACTGTCAACACCTTCTGGAGTCAGGCCGTAGGTGGCTTCTGAGAGGACCTCAGTGATCTAGGGGATTAAACGTCACATAAAGCTGCTTCATAAGGCATTTAAGTATAGGTCGTGTAATCCTTTTCTTATGGCTCAAAGTGTTTAGGATCTTTTGGGGAAAAAATGCAGATTCATCCCTTTTTGCTACTTTTAAGTTTTTTTTTTCTAAATATTTATTTCAATAATTTAAAAAAAGTTAACTCAATTTGAAAAATAAATAGCAGTCTTTTTTTTTATATAGTTCTGGGGAATGCCATTGCTAATCATTATTCTTCTATACACAATGGTTTAATTTGTGTTAGATGTGACCAAAACATGGGATACAATTTCAGAGCCTTAAAAACTATCCCTCAATTTTCAAAGTATATATATACAATGTTGTTTGGCATATTCTTTTCCTGCTTACTGCATTATGCTCACAGCGACATCAACGAAGGTGTATTTCTCTATATAAGATCCTCTGGAAAACTCTTCATTGTATCAATATTGAGTCAAAAACCAGTTAGAAAGGTGCAACTCAGCTTAGACCCTGGTTGCAAAAGTTTGACTTAAATATTAGTCAAAGCAAGACTAAAATAATAATTCAGAACACAAGCACTGGCCTGATCAGTATGGCCAACCACTGGAAATTTTGGACCATTTTTGCTATCTTGGCTCTATCATCTCCAACGATGTTATACTGGATAAAGAAATTAACAACAATAGGATTATCAAGGCAATAGGCACGATGTCACGGCTGCAGAAAAGAGTTTGGGACAATATTTTGCTGACTACTAATACCAAAGCCCTAGTCTACCGGACCTATGCTATGAGCACTCTGCTATACTGTAGTTTTACATGGTCAACATACTCTGACAGGAAAATAGTGAATATCTTCCACCTCCGATGCTTAAGGCGGATTTTTTAAATAAGGTGTCAAGATACAATAACCAATAACCAAGTGCTGTGAAATAGCAGGGTGCCAGGACATCCGCGCTGTTATCAGCAACACACGACTTGGCTGGCTTGGTGATGTTCACAGAATGCCATAAGGTCGACTCTCGGAAAACATTCTGTATGTTGTTCTAAAAGAAGGCAGGAAAGCACTTGGCCGCGCACTTTTACGGTATACTAGTGTATAAAAACGCGACATGAAGCTTTTCAAAATGGAGACTAACAGTTGGGAAAAATAGGCGTACTGAGAGCAAGCCAAAAAGAAGAGCCTGGATTGCAGATGACGTACACACCAGAAGTAGAAAGAAGGGTGAAAGTGCAACAGCGTCTGGTGATTACAGATGAGCAACCTGTAACCTTAGATGTGTATCAAGAATTGGTCTTAAAATGCCACTGCCACCGATGTGAGCTGTTATACAGTAGCCAGTGTTAGAACTAACTCTATCTTTGTATATGCGTTCAGGTTTAGCTCTTGAAACCCATGACTTAATACAGTGATGTTCAAACTACTAAAAACATCGTTCTTAATGAAGCCATAGCACATGGGATAGAGCAGTGTTTCCCAAACGTTTGACCTCTGTGTACCCCCTTTTATAATTTGTGTAATGCTGAGTAGCCCTCACCCCCCCCCCACTTTAATTTAGTAACAGAATATATTAAATGGGTATTTTAAAAAAATCATCAAAGTTAATGAGTTGTAAGGCGTACCCCTCCAAAGTCTTCCCGTACCTTTGGGGGTATGCGTACCTCACTTTGGGAAACACTGGCAAAGAGGATCAGTTCCATTCGGGGTGCAAGATATATTGAGGTCACACATAAACATGTCCGACATGCCGAAAAATGAACTAATATGCCTACTTAAAAATGTATAATTAACTTGAATGACTTGATTCACTTTTGGATTAGTATTGGATGGATAGTTCGGCGTTAGCTTTCTGTTCAGAGAGGAGGGGGCTAACGGCTGGTTTTCAATCCGGCACATAAAGAAAAACAAAGAAAAAGAAATACAGACAGACAGATAGATAGATAGATAGATAAACAGACAGACAGATAGATAGATACTATGTTTTTATGTGTATGTCCTGAGATAATCACTTACCTCCATTTGCAGTTTAATATTTAATGCATTTCTCGTCTTCCCATCTTTAATGTCTAGATCTGTGATTACACCGTAAGCACTTGGTCTTCTTCGTTTCACATCAACCGGTGGTCTGTTACCGAAGCATCCTTTAAAGCATGCCATGAAGAAATCTAGCAGAGAAACGAGCATTCAATCTAGATTTCTTCTGGACTATATGAACAATTAAGTCATGGGTTTTATTTGTTCCAAACGATACACATACTGTTTGACTAACTTCTACAGTTTTCATCCAATTATGTTTTCGTAAGAAATTAAAAGGTATAGAATTTTTTTTTTAAACAAATGCTTGAACTTAATATGTGACACCTACTTAAAAAGACTTAGATATTCCCTCGCAGTTCATGTCAGTGAGTGTCTCCATAATATTCGCTCTCCAGCAATGTCTGCAGCCTTGTCCTAGCTGGTTCCCAGTGCCCTGGGGTCCTCCATGAAGGTTCGGTTAGACAAGGACATTTCTTTTTTTCGTTTTCCTCGTGTCGGCCTCCATTTTGTTGATATCTTCGCGATTCATTTGCAGAAGGACATGTCCCGCAAATCATTTGATTGTCAAAAGAGTTGAGCCGAAGTCTCTTCAAACTGTAGGCGAGTAAGCCTGCTTGAAAAAATCGTTCTGTCTGGAAGAGGTCCAAGTCAATGTCTATGTAAAACATTGCTATTTCCGATATTTCTGGCACTACTGGCGTATGCACTAGAATGCATGGCCGAAGGCCGAGCACACCGGGAACCCCCGCCATTTTCCTGTTTTACCAAGCTAACCGTGCAGGACTCGCCATTAGTGTAACGGCCCCTTGAGGAACGGCGCATAGATTATCGACAGGGACGTGGAAGCTCTCAACTCCGCACCGTGCAATGGGAGCGCTCTCACAGGAGTTTTGTTTTGCTATTCATTAAGCCTAATCACTTCCTCTAGCGATCGTTTCCACCCGAGTGCCACGTTAAGGAAGAATAGCGTACCCGGGCCCGCAAACCTCACGAGATGCTCGGTCATAACCTCATTAAGTGGTAGAGTCGGCATAGGAATTCATTTTTTATGGACCCGATCTCTGTAAGTAACTTTTAAAATCTGCTGATACACATTTAGCCTTCTCTCGATTTTCGCATTGTTGTTTTTAAAATCGAAGGATATTTGATCTTTTATATTTTTTTGGCACATCGACACAATTTAGGACATGTCGTGCCTATAATCCCTCAGGGGATACTTCCCCTTTATAGCGCAAAGGTTAAATGTTATACAGCTAGGTTATTAAAAATAAGGTCCATTCATAGCTCAAATAGTAAAAATTTATATCTATACTACAAAGTAAAATGTAAGGCGTATGTATGTATGTATGTATGTGCCGAATAGAAATCAAAACCGTATGACCAATCTTGATAAAACTTGGCATAAATGTCCCTTGGGTACTAACTTAGATCGTAGTGTATGTATTGTAGCCTTGAAAAAAAAATTAAGACCCCCCCAAAAAAAATTGACCAACTCTATGAAATCATTATAACTTCATCGATCTAGGCCATGTTTATCACGTTTACATGAGAAAAGTTCAAAAGGATCTAGATCTAGTTTTAAGAACTACACTTTGCGCAGATAGTTTTTTACTTTGACACATGAAAATACAAAATATAGTCAATTAATAAAATTAACCTTCAAATTTGTGTTTCAGAAGCATTTTTTTACATAAATTCGTTCCTTATATCTGCGAATTTAGAATTCCTGACGTACATTCTTTCATTAGACAATACCGTAATGTTACACATCTTTGTATTTCTAGGTCTAAAACATTAAATCAACTCTAAGATGATATAACTTCTCTTCGCAAAGATAGTTTTATACTTTAACACATGAACATACTAATTATAGTCCATTCATTTCATATTTTAATCAAATTAACTTTCAAATTTGTTTTTCTAAAGCATTTTTAATACATTCGTTAGCTAAAGCTGCGAAGCCATGTTGAGATATATTTTCATTCGTGAATCGCGTACTGAAAAAGGTCACGCATGCGCAGAGCTAAGTATTCACGCAGCGCAGAGTGAACTCTATCCAAGCCAATATTTAAAACTCTAGATTAGTCTAGATCTAGATCTATGTCTAACTCAAGATCTACTTTATACTTTAACACATGAACATACAAAATTAAGTCTATTCATTTCAAATTTTAATCAAACATATGTAGGCCTACAAGCAAATGTTTTTATTTGAAAAAATGGATTTAAGTCGATTAGCTATTTTGATAGCTCCATTCATACTATTTTTACATTCACGCATTCCGCATTCGCTTTACTTATAAAATTTTAATTTCGTTTTATTGTTTACAAAGCACTCTCAGTGACTATATCGGGAGTGATACGCAAATTAAGACCCGCGGGCCACACATGGCTAGTAATTTAATAAAAATCTGTTGTAAATATGTGTATATTTACAATTACTTTGCGTATTTTCGTAGTCAACCCCACCTCTCGGATAGAGCTCAGTATTTTCCCAGGGTCGACACAATCAAACAGTGTTTTTCATATGTCTGCTGTAATATACTAGTATCTGGGTCAATCAAAGAGGATATGTTCCACGGTGAGATAAGAGTCACAGTACTCACACAGTGGGGGCTCCTCTCTGATTCATGTTTTGTTACGTACAATAAATAATTGCTTAATGTATCAACTTGATCGAATAATGCGTGAGGGAGAAATATCGTTAACAATTCTTTAAAGGAACTAAACCCAACAAATTTAGACTTATCTGTGAATACTGAAGGATTAGTTTCCCTTGTTGGTATAAAAAATAATTTCCACTAATTAATTGACTTATTCGTTACTTTTTTAGCGGCCCCCGAAAGGGGAAAAGACGCTATTAGTTTTGTGTGAAATTTCTGTCCGTCTGTCCGTCCGTCCCGTTTAGATCTCGTAAACTAGAAAAGATATTGAAAATCCGACATCACAATATTTTCGACCATTCAAAGTTCTACTTTTTTTTTTTGAAAGCGAAAAATCTAATTTTTAAAATCAGTTATGCAAGCAGTTTTTTAAAGAGAAAAAGCTAATTAGTATGCATTATAAGTTAGACCTAATTTCTAAACGAATAGTAATCCTGTAAACGTCATTTTCCTAACTTATTTTTCTATTGCAGATATTAGCAATGATGATAAAGCTAAAATTGAATAGCGCAAATTCTGATGTTTCCTTTAAAAAAAAAAAAGAGATTGAGCCTTGTCAAAACAATTAGATCAATTATAAGACATCAGTTAGGCCAGGAGAGGCGCGGTGGCTGAGCGGTAAAGCGCCTGACTTCCGAACCGGGGGTCCCGGGTTCGAATCCTTTGGAATCTTTGGGCGTCTCTGAGTCAGCTCTAATGGGTACCTGACATAAGTTGGGGGAAAGTAAATGCAGTTGGTCGTTGTGCTGGCTACATGACACCCTCGTTAACCGTAGGCCACAAAAAACAGATGAATTTTTCATCATCTGCCCTACAGACCACAAGATTTGAAAGGGGAACTAGTTAGGCCAGGTTCACATCTAACTTTACATTCACTTTCACCTATCCTTTGATCTGCTGGACCGTTGGGGCACTACACAAGACCTGTTAACCTTCTGTCTCCATTCTTATCTCTCATTTGTCCTTGATATAATTTTATTCGGATGTTCTTTCTGAAAATATTGAAGCCTGCCTGGGTGGACCACTTTCCACACAAACTGTCTTTTGTAACCTTGTTATTTTATTTATTCATGCCAATGAATAATTGTGCGAAGTTTCAACTTGATCCGAGAATGAGTGTGGGAAAAATAATATGCACACACATTTTACCAGACAGACAGACACACGGATAGATAGATTGAGTGACTTGATTTGGATATAAGCTTTGTAAAAAAAGTTGGGCATTACTATGTGTGTTCCCATGGGCCCGCTGTTTGTTTAGAAATGCATGTAAATAGGCAGGCTACAATATCTTCAGCGCCCATATCAGAGATTAAGAGCTAGATATGTCTAGAAGCTATCAATAACAGCAATGCTAGCAATCTAGATCTAGATATAAAGTCTACTTCATGTCTAGATCTAGATACAGACTATTTACTAAAAACAACTAAACTTTTCCTATTGACTCTGTGAATTCCAAATAAAAGCAATAAGCAATAAAAGATAATTAAAACATATTTACCTACATAAAGATATCAAAAAAAATCTGACCTCTTATTGAACTGATACTGATACAAGTCTAGATTACTAGTGTAAATTTGTAGAATTAAAATTTGTTTTTAACAAATCATGTTTATTCAAATCAAACATTCATATTGAATTATGCCGGTGCTGGACAGTGCAATTATATTACAAATATCTGTAAACAACTTTTTTTTCACAATATTCTATCACTTTTTTTGTTTCATATTTCACTATAGATCTAGATCTAGATTTTGGTATAATTTGAAACGATTTTAAAAGCAATGAAATAGTGACACCCCCGCCCCCACACCCAACGTACATAGAGGTTTTCAGTTTCCTATAGAACTATAGAACGTTTTATGATGCACACATCCTTATTTTGATGTACATAATGTGCACATCCTCTTTTTGATATACTTAATGATGTGCATACATTTGTTAAATGTGAAATGAAGTACTATTGCTTAAGGCACTTATTTCTTTTATGTAATAATTATTTGAAGTATTTTTTTAGATATATTTTCTAAACCATTCATACTGTAACAATACTTATCTACTTACCTCAGTTTTTAAACACTTTTACATTGCACTGCACCATCCATGAAATGTATCCAATGTTATCCACTCACTCCGATCTGTTTTGAACTTAAGTTTGCTGTGTGCTGCTGATTGCGATGCTTGTTTAATGTATTCCCGAGGGGGGTTGTCATTCTCAGGAAGCTCTGGGCGTGTGTTCCGGCAACCCTTGCAGTTCTCGGGGCCGCTGTCTTGAGATCAGAAACAGTGCTGGTACTCTAAGCCCATTATGCCAATGTAACCCTGGATGGCAAGGTCGAAGCTGTAGTGACCAAGGTGAGTGATTTTTTTAAATACATTATAATGACAAGAGGCGCGGTGTCGGTAAAACGCTTGGCTTCCGAACCGAGTTTCCTGTGTTTGAATCCTGGTAAAGACTGGGATTTTTAATTTCGGGATCATTGTGCGCCTCTGAGTCCTCTTAGCTCTAATGGGTACCTGACATTAATTGGGGTGGTTGGTCGTTGTGCTAGCCACATGACACCCTCGTTAACCTTGGGTCACATCGTCAGCCCTATAGATCTCAAGATCTGAAAGGGGAACTTTTATAATGGCAAGAAAGATTAATATATATTTAATGGGGAATGGAGATATTTTTGTAGTGTGTATTCTATAGATCTCCACCTGGTTTACTGCATTCCTTACTAGAACTACAAATATGACAGGCTGAAAATATTGAGAATAGTATGGAGTGTATTTTGAATAAGTCTATCCTTCATTTTGACCACACTTCTTACATTACTTCTGGATGGGAATAGTGTAATCGTGACAGACGGACGAACTTCACAAAATAAATGTGTACTCTTCCTGTTGGGTCTCCTAAAAAACACGAAAATAAAAAAATTGTGTTGAAAACTGAACCGGAAGTATTTTTTAAATCTTTCTTTCTTTACGACGTTTTTTTTTTCGCTTCTTAGCTTCTAATTCTCTTGACTTTGAATCTGTGTTCTATTCAAATGCCTCTCCGAAATAGGGCTTGACAGCCATAAGAAGAAATGCTCATATTGTACTACGTTACTAGGTCAATTTCATTATTGGCAGTTATTAAGCAAACTAACCCTTTCCCTCATGTCCACAACATAAGAATTTGTGTATTTATGGACAAACTAGTTTATTTAGTTGAGGGGCTCCGAAATAGGGTAACAAAACGACAAATTCTATTATGTCAATCATAATGAATACAAGTCTTTAAAAAATTCTTGTTTTTATAAAATTGCATCTACATTTACACACACACATATATATATATATATATATATATATATATATATTTGAAATAGTCTGTTTGTTAGCTGTCCGTGTATCTTAGGATTTTTTAGGTCGCCATACGTGGAAAAAATTTTTTACGCATTTTATTTTTAGCTCTTGGACCTCAGTGGTCAGTCTGGTCAGAGTGGTCAGTTTGTTCTGTGACGTGTTCCAGTGGATGGCAAAAAAGACAACGCTACTGCAGGGATGAGTCTACCCAGCAATCCGCCAATCTCAGTCTGTGTGCCGGTGGACCAATACAATACAGGACATGCTTACTACAAGAGTGTCCACGTAAGATATTGGACGTTACTATTAGGTCAAATTGTCTTTCTGTATGAAACATTAGGTATTATGTATTAGATAGAAACATTAGGTATTATGTATTAGATAGAAACATTCAACCTAATGTGAAGACAAGCAATAGGTCTTGAACAGTACGTTATGATGTCATGTATGAACATTATAAAGATGTTGGATACTCCTTGACTTATTAAAGGAATATGTTTGAGCATTGAGAACACGTGTAAAACCATGGAAATGTTTTATAGAAATACAGTTATAAAAAAAAACACACAACATACAGTAGGATTATTAAAAAACAAAGCTTACCTTAGGAAAAGAACTATGCAATAGCAACTATATCTCTTATTAATGCAGAAATTATTTCCGTTTTTCTATATCAAACAAAATAATTAATCACCAATGATCGATAGACTTATTTGTTTATTTTTAATAGATTCATGTATTGTTAGGTACAATAAATAATTGTGTAAAGTTCTAAATTGATCCGAGAATCGGTGTGTGAGAAATAACGTGTTCAATTATGCAAGGGGGTGAAATCCTACATATTTAGCCGTATCTGTGAATACTGAAGGATTTATTTTCCTTCTTGGTATCAAACAAAATAATTAATGAACAGTAATTAATTGACAAATTGTTTTGTTTTTTTCTATTGATTCATGTCTTGTGTATGCCAATGAATAAATTATAATAATAGTGCAAAGTTGCAGCTTGATTCGAGATTTGGTGAGGGAGAAATAACGTGTACATACTTTGTGCTAGACAGACAGAGTGAGTTGATGTAAGCTTTGTAAATAAGTAACTTTAATACAAGACTTATTGACTTCCCCCACTGGTTGTATTATGTTTTAACTAAATGCAATACATATCATGCTCATGATTGATTATTTCAATAAAGAGTAAGATCTGCTATATATCTTAATGACAAATACGTGTTAACATTAAACAACTACTTGAGTGGTCTTGGCTCCATAGCTGTGCTCTAACTTACTAAGTAAACAAATGATGACGTACATTTACAACTCAATGATTGTAGTTGTACTTAGAAGACGTCCTTGTGAGAAGTTGTGATATAGAACGTTCATTTTACAACTAACTGTACTCTGGCTTCTGGAAATCACATATCCAATAGACTGTAGTAGAACTATTAGAGAAGTTTTCTTGGTTGAAACATTGTGTTTAGTGAATACAAAACCTGAATTTCTAATAAGAATATTAATTTAAAAAAAATGATGTCAATCAGATGGATCAAAGGTAGTTCATTGTATCTGTTTTTAGCCCCATTCCAGCTGTTGTGAAATTGAATTTTACTGTAGTTCCTTTAAGTTTTGAGATCCAAAGCATGTCAGACAGACTAACAGATGGCAAAGAACGAAATGTGCTTGCGGCTTTTCACTAAGGGGCCACCTAAAACCAAAGTTATAGGAGAAGAGATATAAACATATGCACACACACAAAAAGGAAGAAAATAATGCAATAAACTAATTCTTCTTGTGATCAGGATGGACTACATGGGGCGCCTGGGGAGAATGCTCCACTTCAACTACATGTGGTGAAGGGATACAAACAAAACGTCGATCCTGCTCTAACGGAGGAACTATTGGTGTCGACAGATTTTGTTTGGGTCTGGATACACAAACTACACCGTGTCTAAGTGTCGAATGTTTTGGTAAGTCACGTGTGTAAGTGTCGAATGTTTTGGTAAGTCACGTGTGTAAGTGTCGAATGTTTTGGTAAGTCACGTGTCTAAGTGTCGAATGTTTTGGTAAGTCACGTATCTAAGTGTCGAATGTTTTGACAAGTCACGTGTCTAAGTGTCGAATGTTTTGGTAAGTCATGTGTCTAAGTGTCAAATGTTTTGGTAAGTCGTGTGTCTAAGTGTCAAATGTTTTGGTAAGTCATGTGTCTAAGTGTCAAATGTTTTGGTAAGTCACGTGTCTAAGTGTCGAATGTTTTGGTAAGTCATGTGTCTAAGTGTCAAATGTTTTGGTAAGTCGTGTGTCTAAGTGTCAAATGTTTTTATAAGTCGTGTGTCTAAGTGTCAAATGTTTTGGTAAGTCGTGTGTCTAAGTGTCGAATGTTTTGGTAAGTCATGTGTCTAAGTGTCAAATGTTTTGGTAAGTCACGTGTCTAAGTGTCGAATGTTTTGGTAAGTGGTGTGTCTAAGTGTCGAATGTTTTGGTAAGTCGTGTGTCTAAGTGTCGAATGTTTTGGTAAGTCACGTGTCTAAGTGTCGAATGTTTTGGTAAGTCGTGTGTCTAAGTGCCAAATGTTTTGGTAAGTCACGTGTCTAAGTGTCGAATGTTTTCTTAAGTCGTGTGTCTAAGTGTCGAATGTTTTGGTAAGTCGTGTGTCTAAGTGTCAAATGTTTTGGTAAGTCACATGTCTAAGTGTCGAATGTTTTGGTAAGTCACGTGTCTAAGTGTCGAATGTTTTGGTAAGTCGTGTGTCTAAGTGTCAAATGTTTTGGTAAGTCACGTGTCTAAGTGTCGAATGTTTTGGTAAGTCACGTGTCTAAGTGTCGAATGTTTTGGTAAGTCACGTGTCTAAGTGTCGAATGTTTTCCTCAGTCGTGTGTCTAAGTGTCGAATGTTTTGGTAAGTCGTGTGTCTAAGTGTCGAATGTTTTGGTAAGTCGTGTGTCTAAGTGTCGAATGTTTTGGCAAGTCACGTGTCTAAGTGTCGAATGTTTTGGTAAGTCACGTGTCTAATGTTTTGGTAAATCACGTGTCTAAGTGTCGAATGTTTTGGTAAGTCATGTGTATAAGTGTCAAATGTTTTGGTAAGTCGTGTGTCTAAGTGTCAAATGTTTTGGTAAGTCGTGTGTCTAAGTGTCGAATGTTTTGGTAAGTCACGTGTCTAAGTGTTGAATGTTTTGGTAAGTCACGTGTCTAAGTGTCGAATGTTTTCCTCAGTCGTATGTTTAAGTGTCGAATGTTTTGGTAAGTCACGTGTCTAAGTGTCGAATGTTTTGGCAAGTCACGTGTCTAAGTGTCGAATGTTTTGGCAAGTCACGTGTCTAAATTTATTACATAACTGATCATAACTAATTGATACAATTACACTTCGTATACGCTTTCTTTAAGATTACATTTTTTTATTTAAAGAATTGTTGATGATTTTTTTTTTGTTTATATTTCAAATTTAAATTTAAGAATCTTTTTCACATCAAATACATAAATGCAAAAGATGCTCGGCAGCAGTAACAACAAGAATAACTCAATTACTGATTAAGTCTTAAAGAAAATCACGTAAGATGAATGTGACCTAAATAGAACGGCTTGCTGCCACTTCTCGGGGAAAGATAATACTGGTATTAGTATCTATTTATTTATTAGTACAGCTATTATGCGTATCCGGAATGTCCAAGAATTTCTTCTCGCTCTTCGGAACACCTAAAACTCTGCGTGTTCAATGACAGGAAGATCTTCTTTTTGACGCCATGCTGGTGACCTAAGTCACTATATTGGCTAAGGGAGATAGCTTAACTTACAACAGATAGTTCATTGGTTCAGCCTGGATCCCAACTATCCTAACATGCCCAAGTATTGTGAGTGGACTCTTTTAACTATTCTCCCTGTGTACATTCCAGAAGTTGTTTTTTTCTTCAAAGAAAGCGATCAAAATGCAAACGTGAAGATGCAGAAAATAGAATATTGATATCAATTATAATTGTATTTATATTTTTATAAACCTGGTGGTGGCACAGATGGGGGTAGTGGTGTGTGTGTAGTCAGTCGACGCAAATCGCCCCAGGCCAGCGCTAGACGAGCGGTCAACCGTGACGAGTTACGACGGTCAGCCGAGACGAGTGTCAACATGACGGTTCGAGAAGGATCGGCGTCGTGAACAGAGCTCAGGAGCGTCACGAGGGATGTAGTCATATGACCAATGACCACCCAGAATGGTCGAGGGACGTTCTGCCCGGTTCTAGAAGGCCAGCAGGGACCCCATATAAAGAGCGAAGGTATCAGAGACGAGTCAGCTACAACATCCCTATCTACAGTTCGTTACTACGACTCAGCACAAGTCCGAGACAAGACAGAGAGACCAGTGCAAGAGTTGATACGACGGCACGGCTATTAACAGGAGAGATATTTGTACAGTCTTGTGTTACGTGCTGCCAATTGTACAGTATTGGCTGTTATTTTATTGACATTAAACTATTACGTTATTTGGAGCCCTGAGTTGTCAAGTTCTTTAAGTTGGTGGTGTAAGGTGCAGTTTGCAAAGAGCCTGCATAGTGAGATTCGCTACAATATATCAAACAAAAGTTTTTAATAGACGAAAATGTTTTATATAAAACTAAAACGACTTCATTCCATGGGTGTCTTGCCATCAAAAGAAAGTAACTTGAAACAAATAATTTTTAAAATCAAAACCTACTTTATATTCAAATAATATAATAAACTAAACATATTTTATTTGTCGTAAGAAATAAAAGCCAAATATGGAAATCGAACTCACGACATTTGCGTTATTAGTTCGAGCTTCTATCAAATTTTGCTGGCCAGCAACATTGTGCACACTTATAGCATAAAAGTAAATGAAGGGTGATGATTGTCTATTTGCTTACATATCTCTCAATAATGTAAGTTTGATACCTCCTTTTTGTTCATAGAACAAAAACAAATTTATATAATATAATTATAACTTATTGATTAACTGATTACTTATTTTTTGTGTTGATTCATGTGTATGATTCATCCATAATAAATAATTGTGCAAAATGTAAAAAAAAAACATGTAAATGAAATAGCCTTAAATCCAAAGTTAGCAAGGATCAAAGTCTTTCCTGTCATTATTGCACTGATTGTATTAGGTCGTTTCTATAAACCACATCTTCTTGTTTATTACCAGGACCATTAAGGCTTGCTAACGGAAGTGGTCCCAGTGAAGGTCGTATAGAGCTCTACGACAACATCAACAAAAACTGGACTCTGATCTGCGCCAATCAGATGACAGAATTTGTGGCTTTCTTAGCGTGTAGGCAAGCAGGCTGGCCAGGAGCGTATACAGGTTGGGTTTATATTTGATTTCAAACAATAACTTTTCTTCACTTCTACTACTCATATTGAACAATATTAATACTTAGCAAATTATTATCATTATGTTTATTGTTATTCTTATTTGGTTCATAAGATTGTCGAGAGCGTGTGTTTAGAATAATCTCTAATCAAATTCCTTGACTCTTCTTTCTCCAAGAAAAACAAAAGAGGATTTATTGAGACATTATGTGTAATAATGATTTATTGAGACATTATGTGTAATAATGATTTATTGAGACATTATGTGTAATAAATGGTTCTTACCATTTGACGTTAATCTAATTCGTGTTCATTTCTTCACGAACCAAAAGTCTATCAATGACGAAACTGACAGATCCTCCAAAATATTTTTTTTTTACATTAGAGACACCTTAAAGATTTAGGAGTAACTATAACATATATAAATCTTGTTGTTTCAGTTACAACTATTCAAAGGTACAAAATATGTGGATGATTCCGTATTTAAGATTTTATCTAATGCTTAAACAATTCCTTGTGGATACAGGACTTTGGTCTACTACAAACTCGTTCCTAATTTCTTAACGATTGGTCTAACGGTGAATACATTATAAATTTATAGACTTTATTTCAAGAGCTAGATATTGTAGGCCTACTCTGACATCATCTGACGGGTGGTATTGTCTATGAACTATTAACATTAACAGTGCTTACTAAACATAAAATCAGCTGCCACTTGTGTAAATTCCTGAAATAAAATTCCAGTTATAGAATTATTAATGTTTTGTATTTAATTCAAGTCCCGCAAGTTTTGTGCGTCAGTTAACCATTGCAGCCACTGCCTAGCCGTATGCGCTGCCGATTGTCGTCGCGATAATCCAGGGTTCGAACTTGCCTGCCACCATCCCCCGATGTCCTGAAGTATGGTCTAGGATGTAATCATATGAATTTTTAAAGAAATGTCTAAAAAGGATATCTAACAAAAATGTAAGGCTGGATTCACAAATTTTTAACGATTCCGGATCCGTGTTGCGTTTTGGTCTAGGATTTGATTCAGTTAAGCAGTTTCATACCTAAACACATTTGTGGATTTAATAAAAACGCAGGCAATTGAGTTATAAAATATAGGCGTATTATAAAAAATATACTTAGTTAAAAAAACAAAACAAAAAGATAACGACTTGGACTGTCCAGTAGGACAATGTACGATTCCTGTCAACGACGCCCTATTCCTTATATTCCTAAAACGTCTAGCTTCTAGGCTATTCTTACCCTCCCGTTTGTTTATTGTTGTTTTTGGTCTATAAACCTTGTAGATTATTTATTTATACTTCATTATTTGGCATACGATTTTATGATTATTCACGTGTTACCTTTATTTAATAGCAATCAAAGATGGTCGCTATGGTAATGGAAATGGAAATTTATGTTTAAAAAGTCTACAGTGTAAAGGCACCGAAAAAAGTCTGGCATCATGTACCCACAATGTATGGACAACTAATGCTAAATGTAGTGATGGTACTTCAATACCAGGAGCTGTACAGTGTAACGGTATGGATAGACTCATAGGAAGAAAAAAGTTAAGCTTTGCATGATTATTTCACATTTTTTTTTACAATACCCTCTATTCAAGTCACTCCTCCATAGAGGTTGAGCGGACAGCTGATCGCAAAAAAAAAGTTCAAAAGATTTTCCTGGAAATTTAGCAGTTGGTGTATATCGCTGAGAAAATAATTAATAGCTCGTTGGCCACACGGAGAAAACTCTAGTTTGACCGTTATAATTTTTCAAAGTAAAAATAAATAAATGTAAATTAATCTAGAGACTAAATCTAGGTCTAGATTTTCAAAGCACTATCGCGTTCTTGGAAGGACTATTGTGTTTGGAAATTTTCGAATATAAAGCTTTATTAATTCAAGAGTTTAATAAAATAATGTTCCAGAAAATTTTGCGCATTGTCTTCTAAGTCTAGATCCAAATGCTTATCGTTGGAATATTAAAAGGGGTACTAGATTTATACATTCGCTTTACCAGGATTTTAACATTCATTAATTTGAAGAGAAAAGCAAATCGCTCAATAAGTTGCATAAAGAAGGTATAGTCTTTTTTAAAAAGTATTTTTTGTCTCTAGTTTTTAGATCTGTATGTTAGCTTGATGACTTCTATTTTGTATTCACTCTTCAGTAAACGGCGTTTGGTCACTTTGGTCAGCGTGGAGTGATTGCAGTGTCACCTGTGAAAATGGCACCAGGACCAGAATTCGAAAATGTGACCAGCCCAAAACTATGTACAATGGTATTCCTTGCCAGGGAGCAAGTACTGAACAGAAGTCATGCTCATTAAGTCTCTGTCCAGGTGAGATCTCATTAACTGTACGCGTGGGCTTATTTAATATTTAATATAAATATATTATGTGTTATATTACAAATTATGGTTTATTAAATGGTATTTGGTTGTAAGAAGTCTCATCTGGCGGATGATTTCGGTACTTTATGATTACAAATTCGTAGCACAACTCAACAACTAACACATTATAAAAAAAAACAAATGTAACGTATATATAGATCTATCTACTGTTAGGTCATGGTCGTAGCAGGGGGGTTCATGGTGTTCACCCCCCACCCGAAATGAAATCCTTCCCCCCCCCCCCCCGCAGGGATGTGTGGAATTTTGTGACTGATTTTTTGCTTTGATTTTGTTTATTGTAGATGAGATTTTTAATATTAAACCATCACTTGCCCCAGCACAGTCAAGGGGGTTTAGAGTTTAAAATCCCTTTCCAGGGGTTTTGCGATTAAATCCCTCTCTTGTATAAACAAAACAACAATGCAAACGAAAATCCTCAAATTTCAAGGGCATAGCCAAGAGGGATTTTGATTTTAAAAGCCCCTCCGATTTTTTTTAACGATAAAACCCCTACTTCAGTATAAGACTAAAGCATATATCACTCACCAGATTCTATGAGCATAGCCAAGAGGGGTTTTGTGTTTAACCCCTTCCAGAGTGTTTAAGTTAAAAACCCGTCCAGAGGGTTTTGAGTTTAAAACCTACCTCTATCGGGGTTTGAACTAAAAACCACCTCTTTAATATAAAAAAGCAAATTACTCACTCAAAATTCTATGAGCGTAGCCAAGGGGATTGGAGTTTAAACCCCCTCCTCCAGAGGGCTTTAAGTTTAAAACCCTTCCAGATGGTTTTGATTTTAAAATCCCACTACAGATAGTTTGAGGTTGAAAACCCCTTCGTCAATATTATTCTAAAACAAACTACTGTAGCTAAGAGGGTTTTGAGTTTGTTTAAAAACAAAAAACTCCAGATATTTTTTAGTTTGGTTTTGACGATAAAACTTCCCCTTTCGATATAAAATCTAAATCAAATTACAGTCACCAAATTCAGTCATCAGCCGAAATTTAAAAAAAACAACAACTAAATATCGCTAAACAAAGATGGCTAGGGAGGATTTCAGGAGTCAGTTATAGAGATCGGGTCTCAATCAAGAAAATCCTATGCCTAACTGGGAGTCGACCACTTAATGACAAAATGAATTACGCATACCAAGAGTTGCGATGACATGGAGGCCATTACGAGGAAAGCGGAAACAGGAAAATCATAGTATAACTTGGTGCCACGCTTTCTTTGAGGACCACAGAGCAGTGGACACCAGATGGGAAGAGGTTTCAGACATTGCCAGTGACAGATTTTTGTGGAGACAGCTTGCTGAGCTTTCTGCCCAATGCTCCGAACGGTGCTCATAAGGATCTAAGTCCTATGTAAGTAAGAAAAGCTGATTAGGTTTTTGAACTAAAATTTTATAATAGCAGGAAAATGCACTGAAGATACCTCAGAATATGCATTTTTTTTTCTGTTTTTAAATACCGGAACTAGTGCCTTGCGGCTGGGCTCTTCCCCGAACCCTGCTGGGGGAGCTCACATCCCCCCAACCCACTTGCTGGCAAGGACGGGGTGTTTACAGTTTATTCTACTCACTCCAGGAAGAACCAATTCTAGGTTACAATGAACGTCTTCGGCGGAAAGAATGAAAGGTCAAAATGTAATAAAGATTAATTATGCGCGCACACACACACAAGACACACACACTTACACACACACATATATACATAGACATATGTCGGGGAAATGGAAGAAAAAAATGCCCCAAACCCCCCGCCCCGAAAAAAAATCATGGCTACGCCCATGTGTTAGGCGCTTTCACGATGTGTCTAATGCCAATAACCAAACGAAGGTAACACTCAAATAACAAATCCAATACCACAGGCAAAATGCCAACAATATACGTCGACGCCGATAGTGAATGTCCAACAAGACGTTTAATAATAACGAAGGGAATCGTTGAATGTCGTCAAACTAAATCTCTACGTTTACAAAAACCGGTCTCTCTTTAAAGCCTTCAGAAGTAGAACCTATTCTGTTTACGTTTCGTTATTGTTCCTCAAAGCCTAGTCTAGCTTTTACTAGTCGCGTCACTGTCTCTAAGTCACAACAAATAACTAATTTCTAACCGTTCCATAACACAGTAATTTAGCAAACATATTTTCTAAAATATTCGGATACAAGACTTAAAAGTAAAGTAGCAATTATACATAAAACACTGAACCATAATAAAACAAGAGACTAGAGTAGAAAAACGAATTACTTAAAAGAATATGTCTGCACATAGGAAGAAAAGGTGAGATCATAAAAATAGAATTTTGTTATAAAAATAGAAAGAGACCAGATCAAACGAAAACAAAACACAATTATCTTTCTGCCTTTGCGCTGTGTAGTGCATTTTACTCTACTAGCCTGCTATTAAGAATACGTTTGGATATAACTTTATGGTCTCGTTCTAAGTTATTTTGGTGAAGGAAAGAACCAGCTGAAAATATTCCTGACGATAAAACAAATCTGTGTAAATGAGGAGTTTCGAGTGATTGGACAAACACAGCTTTGACTAAATGTTTGTGTAGCTTATTTAGTGTTAAGACGGGAGTGAACTATAGAGAATAACTTACCGATTCTCGGGTCGCTTGTATCTCTTTCATTGCAGAGGTACAATCCAACTGTAATCAATCAATACTCCCTGTAAAAAGAAATAATTTCACAATACTCCAAATGAAATTTACATATCCTGATGCACTAACACAGGGGTTCTCAACCTGTGGGTCGCGCCCCCTTTGGGGGTCGATTGACAATTAGCCAAGGGTCGCCTATGACCATCGAAAAAATGGATTGTTTTGTCTATTCTTCTAATGCTGTGTATGTGAGCAAAAAGGGGGGGGGGTCGTCGCGGCAGAGTGGGGCATTGTAAAAAGGGGTCGCCGAGTTTAAAAGGTTGAGAACCGCTGCACTAACACATATTAAAGAAAACAATCCTCAGTCGATAACTCCAAAATCAACACATTTCTGAACACATGTACACACTAGTTCAGGTCATTTACCCCCGACAGCATAAATAAAATTCTTGGCGATAAAATATTTGTATACAAATGTCATTCCGGGCTTATATTTCATTACACGTAAGGGTTATCGGAATGGAATCAACATGTCGTTTTAAAATATATTTCTACAGAGAGCATGCTACCTAAGTCTTTAAAAATATTAAATTAGTTTCAACTTTCTACTAAGCTTCAGTGTTTATAGAAGATTGCTATGACCAATACTATGGTCTCTTTCATTCGCCAAGAGACTATTATAAACTTGAAATAAGATACCTTGACATTAGCTATAGCCGGGACGATGTCGGTCACACAGTACCTTCCCCCCCCCCCTCTACCCAGGTGATGTATCCAAAGTAGCGACAATCCCGATACATTTTGGAATCATCGGTACCGCAGGCTCTTTCAAGGTGTAGCAATGCGTGCTGTAAGCTTCCTGTAAGGGTCGCCGGCTCCTGAATTTTCCTCAGGGTTGACTGCCGAAGCATTTTCCAAGTTTGAGTAGGCTATAGCTGCAAGGCAGCAGAAGTTTGAATCATGAGTTTTCCTTCTCTTTGATGGGTATAATGTTTTCCCAAATATATTTTGTAAAATTAAAATTTCTCGCCTTCGCCCCTTCTCCTATCAGTGATAACAATTCCTCCGGATTCGATGTCTGAGTCACGCGTGAAGACCCGGAGATGAACTGATTGTCAGTGGGTATTTGAGACGTATGCCATTGGAAGCATGTTATAGTGGAGTGGAGTGGAGTGCTTAATGATTATATACATTACCACCTCTGACAATAACAGCCTTACTGAACCAATACGTTTTCTTGTTATTTGTTGTATGTGACATTTCAATATCATCCAGATCCGACCATATTTAACAACAGAGTCAACAAAAATGCTAGCTGTGGCATTCATACTCTCCCGCCTTGACTACTGCAACGCCGTGCTAGCAGGTATACTTGATAATAAAATAGCCAAGCTGCAACGTATACAGAACAACGCCGCTCGAATAGTCCTTAAAAAAACTAGACAAAATTCTGCTACTACGCTCTTGCGCACGCTCCATTGGCTTCCCGTGAAAGCGAGAATCGATTACAAGGTCGCCACACTTTGTCATCAGTGTATATATAACAATGAGATGCCCTTGTACCTTAGCGAACTGATTACTCCATATGTCCCCCAGAGAGCCCTGCGCTCAATGGACTCAACGCTTTTAGTAGTGCCACGTTTCTCCCTCAAAAGCTACGGTCTGCGTGCTTTTTCAGTTCACGGACCAAAGGTTTGGAACTCACTCCCCATTGATCTCAGACAGACAACATGCAACACCACTTTTAAGAAGAACATTAAGACCTATCTGTTTAAAAATTTTAGATTAACTGTCATATTAGCTCTCGTGTTTTTGTTTGTAATGTTGTTACAGCGCCTTGAGCCTACATTTTGTTTGTTAACAGCGCTTTATAAATAAAATTATTATTATTATTATTATTATCATCTATTAGAAGTATCAAGAAAATCAAATATTGACATTTGATAAAACATGACCGCCGGACCAATTATTATACACATATTTATATATGAAATATTATTTTCTAAAACTAAACTTGTTAATGCACCATAGCTTGTACATACGAAAACTAGAGGAACACAAGAGTTAGCGTTTCGTTTGTAATTTATAAACTATTTGCCTAACTGACCATAATGACCTACTTGTATAGGTCAGCTGGTAAACTTTATTATCCTGCTACAGTAAACCTCTTTTAGGTTCACCAAAAAGTCAATGACTCTAAATTAAAATGTGTGTATGAATTGAAACAAATATAAAAACGTAAATTTTCTGAATGGTAAATTCTCTAAATGTTCTTTATTTGTATATTGGCAACTCAGAATTAAATGGCTGTGAAACATGTATCTAGTTGTGTATCATGTAACCAACATATATAAAAAAGTAATCACCATCAAGCTATGCGTTGCGTTACAGCTGTGAAGCCAACAGTGGAATCATGTAAATTATCTATTCACACATATGTATCTTTAGTCACTTTTCAATCTGAATAGATACTTCTTGTTATTTTTGTCATATGTGTATTGTCCTTCACCCATGATAGGCTTTTTTGTTTATATGTAACACAGGCTTACTTATGAAATACAAATAGGTTAGGCCAATTAGCTAACTCTATTTCTATTTCAAAGATAATAAGATGTCTTTGTTTTCTAAATTTATGCGAGACTTACGAATTAGGATTACTTATGTAATATAATTTTAACTATGGCAGTGTTAAGTTGCTTAATAAGTTAATACAAGTGAATCTAAATTCCTTTTGATTTGATAAAAATAAATATTTAAAGTTAAATCTAGGCCTATATCTCTAAATGACCAATTAATCTCTGAGGGTCGAGTAAGTTTCGAATGCAGACGTATAGTGGCGTATTTGGTGTAATACACAAATTGTAAGGACAAATTTCCGTATGGATAATAAAGATTATTATTATTATTACTATTATTATTATTATATTGCATTTGAATACAAGTAATCTCTATGAAGCTTAGACATATAGCAAAGACTCGAAACAATATAAAAGAGTAAATCAGTCAAATGTACGGATTTTTCCTTATAGTTGTTAGACGAGGTTTTTTTTTTTTTTTTTTGGTACAAAGAAGTGGCTTTGAACTAGCGCCTAAATATAGAGCATAGTTTTTAAAGAAAGAAACATTTTGCATTGTTTGAGACAAGTGTTATGGACGGTAGTTATAAGTATGACAGTATAAAAAATATTGCCACTGTTAAAAACCCAGAGATCTATGTATACTTTGTACACTTTTCTCATTATTCTATGTCCACATTACACACATTTTAATGGTACATATATTCAGCCTACACCATTCTGTGGTAGCATGCAAGCTTCTTGTTAAATCTCTCTATGGCCATCACCTTCTTGTAAATATATCGTTAGTTGTGTCTCTATTTGTTGTATTGAATGTGTCCTCTTCCCTACGTTCTGGTCATAATATTTAGTCGATGGACTGTGGACTAGCTGGGAGACTTGGTCTAGCTGTTCAGAACAATGTGGCAATGGGACGCAGTCTAGACTCAGAGAATGCATTGGACCTTTCCAAGGTGGGCACAATTGTTCTGGAAATTCGAAAGAGATTAAAATATGCAAGGATAAAGAATGTCCAAGTGAGTAGCGCCTCTGTTGAATGTTAGCATTAGATATTTCTATACAAATGTTATTACAGTCACTCTTTTCTCCTTTGTCTTACACTACGTACGCTATGAGGTCTTCTGGTATCATATGATAAGTTTTCAAGAAAATTAGATCTATGCATTCGTTTTATGCATCAAAAATATCGATTTACATACGCAGTATGATCTACACTATTCTACACACATGTTTTAAAATGATTTCTTTATGAAGATTAAAATTTACTTACTAAAAATACGAAACAAAAAGGTACTTGTAATATTATTTATTTATGATAAGTCACGTTCGTTGTGCTGGCCACATGACACCCTTGTTAACCGTGGGCCACAGAAACAGATGACCTTACATCATCTGCCCTATAGAGCACAAGGTCTGAAAGGGGAAAAGCATACCGTGGAAATAATAATTGGCGTCTTAAGTTTTTTCTTTTATTAGCCTAAAGGTCAAATGTTTCACTGTTTTAAAATTATAATAAACAAAATAATTAACCGTAAGAGTTTGCTTAGATTAACCAGAAGAGACGTGGAAGAAATTTTTGATTGAAACTTGTTGCCAACTTCTCTCAATGAAACAGTATCAACATCTAGTTTTATTTGTAAGCTAACAAAAATACAATGTTTGGAAATATTCCGGCTGGTAGTTTGACCTACACGTTTTGTTACACCTGGACATTTTCCAGTTGATGGTCAGTGGAATGACTGGAGCTCGTGGTTAGAGTGTTCTCAAACTTGTGGGGTTGGTAAACGCTCCAGGTCACGTGTTTGTAGTGGTCCTTATTTTGATGGTCAACCATGTATAGGAACCTCAATTGATGTCACAGATTGCCTACTTCAAAATTGTCCTGGTAAAGTCTACTAATAATTGATACAATTCAAATTTTGATTAAAAGCTTTAATGTGAATACTTTTATACTTGGAAAACAATTGAATAGCTACTATAAACCTATAGGCTGTATTTGTATCTACATTAATATTTGTATAAATGCTTACTTTTTTAAATAGAGCTATATCAATTATGACATAAATTTTGTTAGAATTTAAAAAAAAAAATTAAAGTTACAACTTTGAAATTCTAATTTAAAAAAAAGTTGTATCATTAATTTTTTTTTAGGCTTTAACATAATAAAGATAATGTAAAAATATTTCCTAATGATAAATAATTATTTATACAGATAACAAAACAAATAAACCTTGAAACAACAGATATACTATTTAAATTAAATTTACTATAGTGAAAATACCATTATTATTATGCCCATGAGAAATTCCTATATTGAAGTTTCACATATATATTATCCTTTCACTATGTTTATGTATCAGCTGGACCATAAATGTTTTATGCTCTATAAAATAACCTACATGCACTATCACTTTTATGATAATTGTTCTAGATATGCCCAATATTATCTATGAACATATCAATCAGATAAACACACATCTTCAAGCAGAGCTTTAGGCACTAACCAAGATGGTAAAAAAGGAAAACTCTTAAGATCTATGAATCTATATAAATACAGATAGATTTATCTCCATGCTTATGAAAGTAGTATACTATCACAATGTATCAATATACCAGAATGTGTGAGTGGCCTACAGTTCTGTACTAAAGATTATATACACATTATAGCCTAGTTAAATTCTTTCTCTAAATCTGTGTTCTATTATTCAAACTGTTAACTGCATGCCCAGCATATCTATTTCACATTTGTATTGCTTTAGTTGATGGAGAGTGGCTTCAGTGGGATGCTTGGACTCAATGCACAGTTTCATGTGGAGGTGGACATCAGAGCAGACAGCGACAGTGTCAGCAGCCATTGTTTGGTGGTTTACATTGCCTAGGACCAGGAAATGAGTCTCAGTCTTGTAGTCAACAGAATTGTCCAAGTGTGTTACATTAGGCTTCCATAGTTGTAGTGAATCATGAGAAATGAATCTCTTGAACTTTGAAGACCAAAAAAAATCAATTTTAACCTTTTCTAAAAATTATATTACACAATTAAGTTTTTTTTCCCTGCCTCTGGAAAAAATAGCATTGCATGCAATGTAGCCTTTTAGGAATGTTAGAAAAAATCAATTAAAAAACAATTTTTAGTTTATTGATCTATTTGAAAAAATTTTTAGGGCCTAAAATATTGAACATACATTTGTAAACTAAGAAAATTGTTCATTCAGTTTTATCAAAAAGCATTTTACTGCAACTCTATTGTGTGTATATCTCCTCCACTACATTATACGCTTAACATTCTCTCCAATCATATTATCTGGTCTATCATTAAAGTCATCATTAAAGAAAAGTAAACTTAGAGAAAATGAAATCTATAATCTATATCTACATTTCTTTAAAACTCAAAAGAGAATTCAGTCTTATTGACATTCTTTATCTTGCATGATGTTCACTAATACCAGTAACCAACACTGTCTCTATATAAATATATACATACATATATATATTTCATTACTGTGTAGACACCGCTATGAAGATGATACTGCTCACTTCACATAATTAGAATGAGTAATTAAATTTGTTCTATTGTCTTCTAGTTGATGGCTATTGGAACCCATGGTCAGTTTGGTCTGCCTGCTCTGCAACTTGTGGTATAGGGGGACAAATCAGAAATAGAACTTGCCAGGGTCCTTATTATGGAGGTGCTAATTGCACTGGAAATCAAACTGAAGCACAAAATTGTTCTTTACAAAACTGTCCAGGTAATTTGCTTCTAATGACTGATTTTACTTTTTTATGCATCATGCTGTGCCAATATTATAATGCCTCAGTTAAATGTCAGTAATATGTAATAATATAATATATGTTTGGTACAGCTTAATTTTTGTGTAACCTATTTGTATTTTCCCAATCTCTATATAAAAGATATTCAGTTTTTTTAAAATATGAAGCTCCTTTTCAATAACATACTGATCATTTTTCTTCAGTAAGCCAATAATTTAATTGAATATGTTAAATTAACTAATTTTTGAATACAATTCAACCTCAAATTATTTATTCATTTGATATTTTCAACGTTTTATAATTCTACAACTCATAAAGCATGTCTGACTGTCTTAAATGTGAAAAAAAAAGTTGTTTCTTGATGTCTTTTACTTCACTTTGATAAAAGTGAGATATAAAAAAAAATTGGTGGACAACTGACTAGAGCTGTTTAAAAGTGTTTCCTCTTTATCTTCAAACTGCTAGAGATATTATATATTTATTATGAAGACATTGAATTGGAATAAGAGATGTAGTTCTGATTAATCATAAAAGAGTTTTAATTAGCTATAAATTCATTCCATACAATGATGGCTTGGGGTTCATCTTCAGAAATACTGTTGTCAATTTATTTTATTATTACAATGTTTTATTTATTGGTGTCTATTTAAGCTCTAAAATGTATGCTATTTATGTTTTGTAATTATTATTTTTTTAAAATCACATGTATGTTATATAAACCAGCATTGTGTTTACTGTATAGCTTTTTCCCTTCTTTTATATTTAAGACTTGTAGAAAAGGAATAGACTGATAATAAGTTCAATGATAAATTAATGTAGGTCTACAATAGGCTCAGGAATAAATTAATGTAGGTCTACAATAGGCTCAGGAATAAATTAATGTAATTGGTGCTATGCTTTTCATTAAGTCTCTACTCAACAGTGGATGGTCAGTGGCTGGAGTGGCAGAGTTGGTCAGTATGTTCTGCCTCATGTGGGGGTGGTAAAAAAGTCCGTAAACGTGTTTGCTATTTTGGACTCTATGGCGGCAGCAATTGTACAGGAGCTTCTATTGATGAATTAATTTGTAATGAAAACCTATGCCCAGGTATGATAAATGTCTTGTTCAGGAAAATGAAATATTTTAACAATCACTTACTTATTACTATTTCTTTTTGTTTTTTAAAAAGAAATACTGAATTTTTATTTTACTTATTAGATTTTACAATTAATTAATTATTAATTATTTTGTTTTTTTATTAGGTAAAATAAAAAGAAGTTTTTTTTAAAATGTTTTCTTCTTTAATGAAATAAAAGTTTCATTTCATAGTAAATGGACAGTGGTTGCCCTGGTCATCATGGGGACAGTGCTCTCTGTCCTGTGGTAATGGTTCTCAGTCACGTGTCAGACAATGCAACGGCCCTTTCAATGGAGGAGCTAATTGTTCTGGCATTTCTCAAGAGTCTCAAAGCTGCAATAATCAAAGCTGTGCAGGTAGGTTACAGAAAAGGATCAAAGTGTGAAGCACTAGATTAGTTCACATTTTTCGGAATGTTTAGAAATAGTTGAATTGCAGTTCTCATTATAAAAGTCACCCTTTAAACATTGATATGCAAAATTATCATATTTATTTGTGATGAAATAGTGATTTTATTAAAAACTTTTTAAAATGACATGTAACAATTTTTTAAGAAACTGATTATGTTAGCTCATAGCTCCTTTAAAAATAAAATAAAAACAATAATAGAAAAACCTTTGAATAGAAAAAACATTATTTACATTTTTAAATGGTGACCTTATTTTGTTATAGAAGTTTTAAAATCACATTTATTGAGTGGTCAATGTTTTAATTGTTGTTTAATTGTTAGTTAGCCATAACAAAGTACAGTAATTTTTAATCAGGCTACATATAGAAAATAACTAAAGCAATACATTTCAGATAAACATTTAGCATTCACAGAAAAGGAAAATTTTTATTTTTGATCAATGTTAGTACAGTAATAAATTTTATTTTCAAAATAAACAAAAACTTTAAAAAATTATCATGTGATGGACTTATAGAATATATGCTAAAACAAATATAATAAATGTTCTGATAATTTTTATTAATCAACTAAATAATTAACATATTTGACACATAATTTATTTTTAAATATTGGCATATTACACAGACATAATTTTGAAAAGAAATATAACAATATACAAATATAGAGAAATAATTACCTTGTAATTAAACAATCATTTCATGTAGGAACTTTTATGTAACCTAACATTACAAGTTTTTAATAATCCAAAAACACATCGCTTTTATGGTACTTAAGGATTAGTGAGTCATCAAGAGAAAAAACAAAAGATGTGACATTTGGCTGCTTTTGCTGAACAAAGTGCTTCTTTTATAAATATCATAAGCTTTATAAATAGAAAAAAAAAGTATTTTTTTCAGTGCACTTTGATAAATAAAATAGCCTATTTTTGTCACATGTTTTTATGGAAAAAAATCCTTTATATAGACTTGAGAATTCATAGAGACCGGTACGATACAAATGAAGATAATGTAAGATTTAATAAAGGGCTAAATAATAATCTTATTTTAATATTGGTCTAGTTCTTAAAAGTATCTTTTGAACAATATTCCACAACACAGATTTATTTATTAGATAAATAAGCAATATAAATTCTTGATTATAGAATAACTTGATAGAAAAAAAGCTTTAAAAATGTTGCCTCTGTTAGTTTCTTTGTATTTTTTGTTGTTGTTGAAACACAATAAAATGTATACTTTCTCTATCAAATTATTCTGGAAAAAAGTACTGATGAATATGATATCCTACTAAACACTCCTCTATGGCAGACCTGAAACTTTTCCTTTTAAATATTTATGAATAAAAAGTGTAAGATGATTTATACTCTATTCTAGCTGAACCATTCATCTGTTGTCTTTTAATGTTATAATGGGAGTATTGATTTAGAGGGTGACAAAAGTTCAAGTTTCAAGTAGTACACAAGAAAGGTAAGCCTTGCTTTCAGACATTTGATTTAGACTTGCACCTTTTTATTTGAAGAACACAATTTTAAGATATTGTTGTTTTTTTTAGCAGTTTTTATATTTTGAAGAAAAGTTAGAATCATTTTTTCTTCTTGTCTTTGTTTAGATTTGATTTGTCTTAAAACTGTAAAGTTAATGCATAACAATTTAGGTAACATCTGTAAGAAACGAAAACAAAATTTGAATATATTTTTTTACTTGTGTTAGTAATTGTTGTTATTCTATATTGTTTCAAGTTCAATGCACATTGTTGAACTGTAGTGGTTTTTTTTTTCACTGCTTTGGCAATAACATTTCTAGAACCATCATTGCTAGATTGAAATCTGTCAATGATAAAATGATATAGATACTTTATAAAAAAGAATTAAAACATATATTATTGATACAATTGTGTAACTTTTTTTCTGTGTCAAATTCTTCATTAAAACTATCAAGTGGATGGTGTATGGGAAATGTGGTCAAAATGGAGTCAGTGTAGTGTAACTTGTGGTGGTGGACTTCAGCAAAGGTCTAGGAATTGTACTGGACCTTTCTATGGAGGAAAAGTATGTGATGGAATTGCAAATGACTTGCAAAATTGTAACAATCAAAATTGTCCAGGTAATTTTATGTTATTAACATTAGTCATCAATGTATTTACTGGTCACCATTAATAAATATACTTCATGTTTGTAAAATACATTGTATTGTAATATAAACTTTGTCAAAATGAATTTGAAAACATAGACATCCATAGTATATAGGCAACCTTTATCTCTAGACATTTTTATTGTACAGATCAAAATAAAGCTTTGTTTATGCCTTGGCTACTTCAGTAATATTAGTGTAAGGCAGTCTATGGTTTAAATAATTAACTGTAATGATTTTGCTTTTGGATATTATATTTTTATTTTCAATTTTTTACAATTTTTTTTAAACAACTTTTTGTGCCTTGTCTCACTTTATGACTAGATATATATTTACTTCTATATCTGATTTCTTCATTATTTTTCAATCTTTAATATCATTTATTTGAATGAAGAAATAAGTTCTGTATATTTGGAATCATGATTATTTTAAGTTAAATTTTGATGACAATAAGTAATTAAATAAAATATTATATATTAACAAATTAATTGAAGATTGTATAACAAATAGTTTTCAAAGATAAACAAAAATGAAATAACACTATTTGGCATTTTTCCAGAAGATGGAGTACTAAGTCCATGGTCTACCTGGGGGGACTGCAGTCAGACATGTGGGGGTGGGGTTAAGGAAAGACATCGAATATGTATTGGCCCATTTTATGGTGGGCGGTATTGTGAAGGTGTTTTAGTAGACAATATCACATGCAATAGTCAAGATTGTCCTGGTAGGTTTTTGTAATACATGTTTAATTATGCTTTTTAGTCATTGTTGTGTTCACTATTTCACATTTCATAAAGCTTGCTAAAATTTACATATTTTTACTAGTAATGCTTTCTACCCATTTTTCTTTTTACTTATAACACTACTTTTAGAATAAAATTATCTGGACGTCTGTGTTTTAAAAGTTTAAAGAAATATTATTTTATTTCTTTTAATTTTTTTTTTCATTTAGTTGATGGTATACTGACAAGCTGGACTAGTTGGTCTCAGTGCTCAGCTACTTGTATGGGTACTCAGTCTAGGAACAGAACATGTGTTGGACCGTTTTATGGTGGTAAAGATTGTCAAAGTCTTCTGTTCGAAAGTCAACCATGCAATAACGTTTCTTGTGCAGGTATTTATGAAATTAAAAAAAAACACAAATCAATGGCTCATAAAAATTATACCTATTATAATAATTTATAATACTTTATTTTTGTTTAAATCAGAAAGTCTATAAAACAATTAAGCCATTAAATGTAAACAAAATACATGTTTTATATTTGTAGTGGATGGTACATGGACAGTCTGGTCAGAATGGAGTCCTTGCAGTTTGTCTTGTGGTGGTGGATCTAGAACTAGATCACGAAAGTGTGTTGGAATACTGAATGGTGGGAAAAACTGTGATGGGAATTCTGAGGAAAGACAACTGTGTAACTTTGAAGGCTGCCCTGGTCAGTTATTTGTTTTCATCATTTGAAACAGAGTGAAGTGTGATATCTTACTACACCGATGAGATAAATAAATCTATTAGAATATATGATAATGCAAACTGATAGCTTTAGGAATATGTATAGTGAGTCATGTATTTGGAAAACAATGCTATTTGTGTGAATAAATAATATACTTTGAAATTATACAAGAAATAAATATAATAATTTCAATTCCATTAATTACTATTACAGAATAAATAGTTTATTTAAAAGTATTTTAAAATAATTCTTTAATGTAATTTCCACACAACTAAAAAGTGATTATTAGTATTTTGCTATTTTAGGATGCTTTTCGATCATATATTTTTTGGTTAGTTTTCTTTTTTTTTTTTTTGTTGAAGTTTTGCATTATTCAGTTTACATTAACCTATTGTTTTCACATTGATCAATTTGAAAAACACTGAATGTTGTTCTCACACAATACTATTTTACATATAAACCTACTGCATGTTAAAAGTACAACACTTAAGCAGATGTTAATCATTTAGCTACTAATATTGATAAAATATGTGATCTGAATATTTTAATTATGAAATTATTTCTTCTAAATCAATTTGTTTTTCTAAAATTTATGAAATTATATATTTTTTTAAAAATGTTTTATTTCATAGTTGATGGTTTCTTTGGTCAATGGTCCTCTTGGGGACTTTGTAGTTTGACATGTGGTTCAGGAATACAGCTTAGAAATCGAACATGCATTGGACCATTTAATGGTGGAAAAAATTGTTCAGGAAATTTTGAGGACTCTCAGACTTGTAACCAGCAAAGCTGTCCTAGTAAGTATGTAGCTCCTTCTTCTTGATTGAAGATCATTTCTCACATTTATCATATCTTATGAACTCGAAGATGACTATAAAGTCCAATCCTTGATTGAAAAAGGAAAAAGCCACTTGCATACATGGCATGGGTAGGTTTGGTCAGTTGCTAATAGGCCAGCTTCTTCTCAGCTTTTTGTTGGTTCAGCACTCTTTCACCCTGGACACTCTTCTTGCTTCAAATCTTGAGACTCAGAGACTCACAGTTTCAAGCTATGAGGAGGGATCAAGAGCTAGTACTTCCCAGCCATGAATGTCACTATCACACTCCTTGAAGGAGCTCTTGAGAGTGTCTTTATAGCACTTGTATTGACCTCCTTTGGAGCGCTTGTCTGGCATGAGGTCTGCATGTCTCACCCATCAAAGTAGGGAGCCTTTTAACTGTTGCATTGATACTGTTCATGTTGGACAGCTATAAGATTTCTGTATCTGGTATGTGGTCGGACCAACGCACCTTAGTAAGTATATTTGATCCTATTAAGTATATTTGAGCCTAGTAAGTATATTTTATCCTAGTAAGTTTATTTGATCCTAGTTATTTATTTTGGTGAGTTTATTTGATCCTCAAAAACAATTATCTTTAATTCTAACAATTATTAGAAAAAAGCTCTGAAAATAATCAATATACCAAATGAAACAAAATTGTGTAATTCAATGTATTCAAGTTTAAAAGAATTGCATATGCTGGACAGAGGAGGGATAAGAGGGGTGTGATGCTACAGGTGCCACCCTCAGGGGGCTCCACACTCAGAGAGGCACACTAAAATAAATAAAATTATTGTAGATATTTTAGTTAGGTAATACATTCTAAGATTATTTGTATATTATTATTATTATTATTTTTTTTAAAAGCCCATATTTCTATGTGATGTTCATTGAAACTGGGCGGGTGGGGGGACAATAAAGTACTTTGCCCTGGGTGCACGTTTTGCTCACTATGCCTCTGATGCTGGATGTATTACTAGGAAATGCATATTTTACAGGTTTAGAAAAAGTTGTGTCAATCTGATTTTTTTTTTTTAAATAATTGATAATTTTTATGATTTTAAACTTGGTATTTTAAGAGCATTAAGAATTTTAGTAGGGTAATTTTTAAAAAATTACTATAGTAAACTGAAAAGGAAGTGTGGTTAAGGTCCAATTACTCTTGAAGATTGGAGTTTTTAATTCAGGAGTTTAAAAATATTTTTAAAGAAGAATGTGTAAAAAAATGAAACTGCATTTTTCAAAATATTAGAAGCAAAGTCACTAGTAAAATTTGTGGTTTGTTTTCTTATTTTAGTTGATGGTTATTATCTACAATGGTCTGAATGGGGATTTTGTTCTGCTACATGTGGTGGCGGAGTCCAGTATCGTAACAGAACATGTGTTCAGCCTTTATATGGTGGACAAAATTGTCAAGGAGTTAATAGTGAATCACAGGCCTGTAGCACTAACCCATGTCCAGGTATTTATTTCAATATATATATATATATGTTTACTAGATTGCATACATATCTCGATATTTGTCAATAGCTTGTATTGACTGGGTCTCTTCATTTTTTGATCCATGTCTAAATCAAGGGCATGTAAAATAATGGGACACATTTTGGGTATTTAGAAATTAGATGATATTTTTATTCTATAATGTAATTAACTTAACCATTACATTTTCATTATTAATATTCTTATTGTTACTCATATTTGACCAAGTGTTATTAATGTATCATGTTATTAAACAACAATAAGTAGATTTATTTTATGAGTTACTATGTAAGAGTTCTATGAATAACAGTTTTTTTTATTTTTGTGTTACAATTTCTTTAGCAAAGATTATTGTTATCAATCAAGTCTGTCAAATTTTGTTTGACAATCTGTCCTTCCTATTGCCTGTAATAGAAACTATTTAATATACTAACAAGTTTTTAAATTTTTTTTTAGCTATGTGAATTTATTTATAAATTCATTGAATATTGATAAGCAGAGGGTAAATGCTTAATAACTGTTTGAAAAATGTAATAGAACTTTTCAAGAAATCATAAGACAAATGTAGGCCTATTATATTTTTGGTAAATAGAAAAAATCAATTCTACATAACTCTAGTTTTTAAATGTATTTTTAGTATTTTGAAAAATCTTTTTGATTTATTTTTATATATGCCTATAATATTTCACATTTTTTTAAAAATTAAAATAATTTTAAAATTAAATTGTTTTTTAATAAATTTAATAGGCAATTTAAATCAACTAATCTTCATAGACCTCACTTAAAAACAAAATATTTGTTTGTAATTGATCTTTTCTTCTTTTTTTTTTAAACATTTAATAAATCTTACATTTACTTCACATTTACACACACACACACAAATATATTTAAATATTGATTGCATTTACATATTAACAATATTATATTTATTTGTTTTTGTGGTGTGTAATTTATAATCTTGTGAACATAGTTTGGAACTGTATAGCACTTTTATAACCCAGATATCTAAATATATATGTTCAATATACATACTTTTTAAATTTTGTATATATGCTCTATTTAGCATATGTTTTTTTTGTGTGTGTGATATGATTCACTGATAAAAGAAAAATACAATATCCTTGTCATATATATTAATTGGTTATTATAATATTTTACGTTTAAAGTAAATATTTAGCTCTATTCAAATAAAATTGTTAAGTTGAAACAGTTTTACATATAATGTTAATTTAAACTTTTAAAAATTTGAAACTATCCTTTATAGATGTTCAAATATGATTTAAGTTTATAATAATAATAATGTCTTTCATTTCAGTTGATGGCTACTACAGTGAATGGGGTGTCTGGAGTCAGTGCAGTGTGTCATGTGGAGGAGGAAGTTATTGGAGAACTAGGTCATGTGTGCCACCAAAAAATGGTGGCTTGGACTGTATAGGACCAGCAAATGTAACTGATAACTGTAATACTCAACCATGTCCAAGTATGTTCAAAGCATAAATTAAACAGTATTTATTTGTTTGTTTGCTTAAGTTATCATTTGTTTTAAATATTATTAGTTTTATTGATTTCATTAGCATATATTACTTTTATGGTTGAATTAAATGGATATGTTTAGTCTTGTAAACTTTGTGTATTCTTTGTTTAAATCTTTTGTAAAATTTCTGGACATAAAATTTTCACCACCTCTTTTGGCAACCTTACAGACCCATGTCCAGGAAGCAGTAAAGAGAATGCTTCTTGTCACACATTTAATTGTTTACCTTTTCGAAATGTATTGCTATTAAGGATTCCTTAAGTTTTCTTTTCAGTCTTGGAATTTTCAAAAGTCTAATAAAAAACTAAACATTATGAGTCTATAATAAAAGCCTGAACATAAAGAAAAATATGATTAGACTTTATTCTCTAAATTAAGACCACATTGTCAAAAATTCCATAAATGTATCAATAATTGTGTCTTTTGTTGCAGTTGATGGTGTTTGGTTGAGTTGGTCTGTCTGGTCAGCATGTAGCACTACATGTGGGGGTGGCAAGCAAACAAGAACAAGATTGTGTGAAGAACCAAAATATGGTGGAAAACTTTGCGAAGGTCCAAAGGCTGAGTATTTGAATTGTAGTGACAATCCTTGCCCAAGTAAGTACTATATAATAGTAAAGAAGTAACTTTAAAGAATAGGCTTCCATTTTAAAGTATTAAACCTTTTTGTTTATCTATACATAATTTATTTATTATTTTAAACAAAATAAATTGATGAGGCAATTTTTCTCCTATTTTTAAGGACATTTTAATGCTTGATAAAAACTTATTTTCTAAAGTAGACCTAATTCTAGATTCAAATATATTTTATTTTCTGTAAAGCATCTCTAACATATGAAGAAATGACATTATACAATATAAATTTCATATTATCCTATTTAAAAAAAATAAAGACAGTCATAAAGATTTATTACTAATAATTAGTTTTTAAAATTTGTTTCCTTTTATATTTTCTTGAAACATAAATGTAAGCACTCCATATTGTCTGGCACAAGTTAACATATATCCTATAAACTATATCTACTTATTATGATATTGTCTTTTCACTTTACTATTAATGTCCAATTAGTGTCTTCCTAAATCTCATGTATGGGTTAGTGTTTTTTTTTTATATTATATACTAATAATTTGCTTTCTGTTGCACCAAACCTATTTACTCCTTACATATAATCTAATTTGATGTAGTTAATCCAAACATTAGATATTAACTTTAATTATATCTTATAATTATTTAATCCAACATTGAGATTTTTTAACATTTAAATTTTGTTTGATTTGATAAATTTTTAATTGGCTGGCTCTAGATCTATTAAAAAAACAACAACTGTTAAGACAAAATGTTGATTGACTTAATAATTTATATTCCAGTCCCTGGTCTGTGGCTACCTTGGTCTCCCTGGACTCCATGTTCAGCTACCTGTGGTGGAGGGACTCATGTCAGAGACAGACTCTGCAACACCACCTCTTTTGGCAACCTTACAGACCCATGTCCAGGAAGCAGTAAAGAGAATGCTTCTTGTCACACATTTAATTGTTTACCTTTAGGTACATGTTTCATTCGTGTTCTGTTTGTACAGAGAATTAAAATAATGTATATGAATAAACACAATAAAATGCTGCAATAAAATATTTGTTTTATTTTGATAAGATAAGAAGTATCACAAAATCAATACAGTTTAAAAAAACAACAACTTCTTTAATTATTTTTTTTTAGCTATTATCATTTTATTTTTCATTTATTAAAGAAGTTGTAAATATTATTGACAAACAAAAAGCAAATGTTTCTTTGACTATTAATAACTTCAAAAACTTAATTTAAGCTAATTACAAAATATAAATTTGCCTTACTGTTGGTTGTGGCTTCTGCTTTATTAACCATTTGAAAATCTCAAATTCTAATAAATACCCTATCAAGATGGCTAATCTAACATACACAATCATACTTACAATATAAAAACTTTATTAGACATATTAATATTTTTTAACCTTTAAGTACATATATTCTGTTCAAGTTGGTTTACAGTCTTCATAAGTGCTATAATTGGTCTGATTTTTGTACTCATGTTTATAAAAATTATTTCACTCAAAGCCAGAACCTGTACAGAGTTAGGTCAACGAGGCTTAGTTGAAAACACCATGGCAGATATAGATCCTGATGGACCAACCCTGTATTCTTTGGAGCCTGTGTCTGTATATTGTGACATGGTTTCTAACAATGGCACTGGAGTTACTGTCTTAGGTTTGTACTATAAAACTATTAGAATATAGACACTAAAAAGCATCTTTTTTGGATGGCTAATTTTGTGGTTGTTCCAAGTCTCATTCTGAGAACCTGCATTTCATGAAGTTGTCCTTAAGTTTTATCAAAAACATTTGTTATCATTGAATAAAAAAAATATTTTAGGTGCTGTTAAAATTACTTCTTCATTGCTAAATTATGCAGGTCTAGAAAATTGACCTTAAACCTTTCAGAGACCACAGGCATGTCAAACGTATGAGTCCCCATAGATTAGAGCTAGACCCTGCATTGAGGGCATGAAGCAGGCCTAGTGTATTTGTAATGCTACCTATTTACATGATATCCTCAATAAACATCCATACTAATACATTTTGAAATACTTCAACTGCCATTGTCAATTGTGTTTTTCAAAGATTTTCTTAAAGTATTTTTTTTGTTCACTCATCTATATATTTCAATTATATACAACATTGCTAAACAAGAGATTTTGACTAAGTTGTTCAGAAATGATTATATGTATACAGATTAAGCAGTAATACATACAAAGTATATACCCTACATTATGCATACTGACTGTTTAATTATACAATGTATATGATTTTCAATTTCTTTAAAAGTTTGATTTGAAATTCCTCTAGGTCACAATCAGGAGGCCAAAACGGAAGTTCAGGGCTGGGAAGGTGCACGAGAATATCAGGCAGATTTAATCTATAATGTCAGCTTTGACCATGCTATTTCTATTGTGGACCAGTCCAGCAACTGTGAGCAGTACATCCGCTGGGAGTGTTTTGCTGCATTAATTCATAACTACAATGACAACAATAAAATAACAACTGGATGGCTTAATAGGTTTTCTTTGCTTTACTATCTGGCTTGTACATTTAAAAAAATAAAATTTTAATGAATTTAATGTAGGTATTTGCTGTGTTCATGACTAATACATTTTTTTTCAATGTCTCTCCGCTAGAACTAAAGGTGTAGCAGACTACTTTGGAGATGCTCCACCAGGTTCTAACAATTGCACTTGTGGTACTAAAAATGCATGTGCTGATAAATCTTTTGGTTGTAACTGTGACTCAAATGATCATGTCTGGCGAGTTGATGATGGCTACTTGACCTATAAAGATGACCTTCCTGTGTATGCTTTTGTGGCAGGTGATACAGGTAATAGAATGAGTTAATGTAGAGCCTATACACATTGAAACAGTCTAGCCAATATAATTGTTTCATTTGATTAATCTTTTTTTTTTCTATTTTGTCAAAGTCTCTTTTACATCTCAGTAAATTCAAATATAAAAATAGAAGTTGCTTATATTTTCAAGGTGGCCAGGATGAAGATGGTTTCAGTCAAGTTGGGCCACTTCGTTGCTATGGAACAGCAAAAGTTGAAATGAATCTTAAACCATAAAGAATTTTTATATACTTAAAAAATAAACATAGCATAACATGCCAACTGTTTCATTTCCATTTTTATTAACACTATTTGTAAAAACAACTATTGTTTTAGAGATGAATCGAGTTGGCATCAATTCAAGCATGTTTGTTTTTTAATTAAATCTTTCTTTTTTTGTCTTTTTAAAAATGTTCCATTGATTTCTTTTTAATATCTTCAGCATAAAATGTTTACAAATATATCAACATGAAATTGTCACCTTAATTTTTACAAAAACTATCATAGTGTATTACAAAAGAATTAATCTCTGAAAGATTAATTTGAAACAATTTTAAAAAATTCATTGACATTTATTTAATGCACCTAAAACTGTGAGAAATATTTAGGATTAATAAAAAAAAAACCTCAACTTTCAGGTCATTAATGAAAGTATTAAAATCTGATTATTATTTTTTTTATTTTGAAAGAGACATTTTTAGCAAATAAATTGTGACTCCACAATCATCAATGAAAAAAGGTTTGCAAACATGAAGAGATTGGCTAATATGTTGACCCTATTCTCTGCAGGTGGATCTGATGAAGAAGGCTTTAGTACAGTGGGGCCATTACGATGTTGGGGCTCTATCCAGAAAAGTCCTTGATCTACTTACTAATCCTTGCATTTATATAGAACAATGCCAGGATGGAGGAAAGCCTTGTTCTATGTAATGATTTGTTGATTTGAGATGATCAAAGACTATGCAAGGGATTTTCTGGAAGTCACAATGTTGTCACTTTATTTACTTCACTTTGAACACAAACTGACAATCACTTTACTTATCACATTTAGTGAATGTTGTTTCACATCAGGAACATTTTATTTATTGAACTCTTTTATATAAGACATGAAACTCGAAACTTGCTTTTCATTATTTGAATTTCTTTTTCTGTCTTGTATATGATTCAAATACATTTTATATAGGCGTAAAATGTTACTAGCAGATAAAAAAAATATCAAAAGATAATATAGAGAATATTTTACATATTGCTTTAGATTTATGAAAGTCACTCTATGACACAATAATTACAAATGCTTATGTACGTTTTCGGTAATTACTCGTAATAGAGTTTGCATTGCTTTAAAATTTAAACTAATTTTAGCTAATTTATCAAAGCACTTTGTTTTATCCCTTGATATCTGTAACTCTCATGCAAACAGAAGACAGTTTACTGTTTGATTCTTAAGTTAGAGCGGAGATTTTTTGGAGAGAGCTAAGGGAAACACTTTAGAAAAATTGTGAAATATAGGTCGATGAAATCACATCTGCCATCTCTATGTCAGTGATTTGTTTTCCTTGCTTGCTGACCACTTCCTGTGATATCATCGTCTATCTGGATGTGGAATGCGCTTTATACTCTCGCCAGGAAGGTCTCAATATCAAAACGTGACCTCCTTCACCTGCCGTCTCGCTTCAAGGACTCTGTATGACAACATTTTTACAATTCAAATCTGAAGAAACTTTGAAAACTTAAATCAACGTTCCTTACACTTGAATCTGGAGATCTACAAGTCAGTATTCAAGTTTTGTTTCCGTATAGGGCTCCCTGAGTTTACTCTCGCTATAGAAAAAACCTCGATTTTTGTTTTCTAAATTCTTCAGTTTTAATTAATGAACGTTTTCACCGGATGGCATATTTAATTTGAGAAATTAATCGTGACCTTTTCAATCACTCAAATTACTCATGTCATCGCTAGTAATTCAGATCACATTTAATTCAGATCACGTTTATGATTTGGCACAAATAAAGTTGGATACCAAAATAAAAATTGAATTTTTCTTTTGTTTTGTGCATGAAAATAAATTAGGCAGTACATTACAAAAGAGTCTATAGTCTATATTTGAAACCTTTGGCTGTTTTAAGTTATAGTCTACACATAACTAATTCTGATTGACCTATTCCCTAACAATCAAGAAATGAAACAAAAGTATGAAATAATTTCTTACAAAGAAAATACAACATAAATATGAAATACTAAATTAATAGACCAAAGACCCGCTCAACACAAGAACATAAAGAAACTAGAACAGTGGCAACATAGAGCAATGAGGCATGCAACAATCAACAAATCATATTGGGCTAGAGCAGGGATTACCTAAGTGGTCTATATAGGCCACTAGGGGTCTACGAAAGTGAAAAAATAATTTGGGGTCTGAGATAATGGATTTCATTTAAGCAGGTCGTGAGTTTATTTTTCACATCCCATTAATGAAATTATTTCGTTCACTAATATATGATTTGTACCTTAATAAATCCTTTCAATACTTATCCTATTATTCAAACGAAAAATTGTATTTTATTTCAATACTTATTTAAATAGCTTAATTTTTGTCTACATGTAACTAATGTTTAAAATTGCGCTTTATTCCTTCCGTCTCAAACAGTTGCCTAAGTGCCTATTTATGTGAGGATATGGAATTAATTTTACTGAAAGATAATTTGAGACGATGCCATTCTGATAAAAAGATAATGGTTTGAAAAAGATAAACAGTTTTAAAGATAAAGTTCAGAATAGACCCACAAAATCTCTATTCGACATCATTTAGAGAAGATGATGGTTTTTGAACGACTTACAATATCTCTTTACTTCTAGCCACATACAGAAAACACTATATGTAAAACATTGATTTTACCTGCCGTAAAAACTTTTACACAAATCTCCTAGTGAAAACAGTTCAATGGACTCAAATATTTGAGCCGCACGTGAAAGATCTCTTTAAGAAAACTTTTACAATGATACTTAAGGCAACTTAATTTATTAATATTTAATGTTTTAAGGACTACTTCATAGAACAATAAATTCCTATATGAAACATAGTATTAGTAGCAACGGATGGTAAAGCTGCAAAAACAAATCATTTCCAGTGTATTTGGTGATTCCAGTAATAAATATTAATTGTTATTTTAATTGGTCTAAGTTTGAATTTTATCAACAAAAAAGAAAGATCTCTATAACTTAATAATGTACCTTTTCACTCTTCGACTCTATAGTTAGAAATTTGTTTTTAAAAAATAAAGTTGATACATTTGCAAAAAATGCAATTCAGTTAAGCAGGAAGTCTACGAGACAAAATAAAATGTGGGAACCACTGGACTAGAGTAACAAGGAATGCTTTTTAATTTATAAGAAAAAGAAAAGCTTTTCTAATTGTAATAATAATAGAATTTGAAAGAACTTAAATGTTTTTTTCTTTTTAATCCTAGCCTTAACGGATGGGGCTACTTTGCATCTGTCGGAAATAGAATTAGCTTAGTACTTGCTGGTCATGTGACAATCATCAGATAGCCGCCTGGCCTTGTGGTATACCGATTGGACTCAAATCACGAGTTGGAACCCCGCCTTCATCCCCTTAGAATGTATGAGCCTGAACGTAATCATCTTCAGTTCTGAAGCACTGTACGATACTTGTCAAACAAAACAAATATATTTATTAAATGTAAATATGCGCACAACTTATGGGAGGGGGGGGGGTAGAGCAATCAGTGGCGCATTGCACAATTACGAATGATTGTGTTGAGGAAGACGAAGGCTGCACGCTTGCATTGATACATTCTCTTGCATTTACATTGAACGAAGTATTCTGAAGCTGCCTAGAGCAATATGCAGATTGGAACTTGATGATCTAAAAGCAAAAATCAGTTTTGAAAATGTGAAGAACTTCTTTCACTAGCAAAAGGCATCGGAATTACACATTTTTATCAATTACCATGTAAACATTTTCCAGAACTAAGAAAATGTTCCCAAAGTTTTGCCTGTCAGTTCGGAACAACATTTAAATTCAGGCAAACAATTTCATCCATGAAAATGACTGAAAACAAATTGAGGTCCGATTCAAATGTAAATGTCGGTTGCTTTCAGTTGCAAACTTAGGTAATAATATTTCCGATTTGGTGAAATCAAACCAGTAAAATCTCATTAAAGCTAATTAAATTGCCTGAATAAGAAATTATTTTGTAAAATTTAAACCTGCGAACAGTGTTCATAATTGATTTGAATTAGTATTCAGAAAGATCCATAAAATATATAACATTTAACTATTTTGTGTGAAATTCCTTCCTCTACAACTGCCACATTAGCCCATATTATCACAAATGTCTATAATTTTGATAGAAACAGTTTTTCTGTGTAGATCAAACTGCCAACTATGTCCAAATTACCATTTCATTTCTAAAGTATAAGAGAGGAGACAAGTTTGTGTGGCGCATTAGAAGTGAAACAAAATTGGCCCATGGAAACAAAAAGGTTGGCCTCCCCCTGACTTAAGTCTTCCAGAGAGCGTTTCTTACACAAAGTCGCTACATTTAAATTGGAACAAACTAAAACACGCTGGAGATAAACAAGGGGCACCACTCTTGGTCAATAAGGAGAACTAGAACGTGTTCTAGTAAGGCAGACGACAGTTCTGCTGACAGATGAGCCTTACACATTTCTACAAGTCTTATCTATCTCCATTCCTATGTCATACCGGTAATCATGACATCGGATCACTGTACTTTTTTAAAACTAGAAGCTTCAAATTTATTTATAGTACATTTAACAGCGGCGTCGTTAGGGAAGGTGTCATCCTCCAATGCACCAAGTATTTTCCTGCATTCTCAGCTTCAGAAACGAAATTGTCCTGGCGTTCAACGTTCCTTTTTTTTTTCTCTACGTAAAGTCATTCTCGTGCTAAGCACAACGTTTTGTAAGGGGCCTGTTTTGTTCACACATAAGACATTTCAATTCTATTACAATGCAAGATATCAAACGTTATTACTAGAGATATGTAGAGATGTATTTTTTTTGTCCTCTTCAAAGTAACATTTTAAACCGATCTTCTTGCAGACGCCTCTTGCGAAAACGCCATGACATAATGAGTTATATTTCATTATTGTATTGAAAACATTTCTAATATTTCGTTTCATTCGATTATTGCGGATTTATAGATATAATTCAAATTGGCCAGTTTCTCGACTCGCCCCACAGGACGAGCTACACTGACAAACTAAAACAGTAAATGGTCAATACATTCATTCAAACTTGATCTCATGTTTCTTTCACTTTAAAAAAGAAAAACATAATCTTCTTTATCAAAAGACTGAATGCAACACTAAATTTTGATTTTTTGTGTATTTTTGTTAATCAATTACTAGATCTAGATCTAAAAAATAAAATTATATGCTACATAGGTTAGGGTTAAAAAAAAACTACAACTTCACTTCTTTGAACTACTTGACAAAACAACGCCTTGATCTAACCTTCTACAAAATGTTCACGATCAATCAGTCGCGGATAAGAATTTATTTCCGTCTAGTAGTAATAGTCTAGTAGTAGTCTAGTAGTAGTAGTCTAGTAGTAGTCTAGTAGTAGTAGTCTAGTAGTAGTCTAGTAGTAGTAGTCTAGTAGTATGTATATATATCACTGGCGGATCCAGGGGGGGGGGGCGGTAGGGGCGATCGCCCCCCCCCCCACTCGGCCGACCCCCCCCCCTTCGGGGGGGGGGGCGGACGAACTTTAGTATAGGATTCACACAATTTGTATACGAATTTATTACTTATGTTAAAAATATATACTAATTATTTATATTTCAACCTATTTTTAGATTATTTCGCCCCCCCCTCTCTAGTATGTTGGCCGATTTGGTAGGGTCGGGAGGGGCGATGGTATCAATCCCGCCCCCCCCCCTTAACTTTCGAGTGGGGGGGGCGGTCCAATTTATTAGTAGAAATCACAGCCTGCTAACAAAATCAATTAAATATCTATATCCTTGTAACTTGTTATTGATATTTTAACCGATCTTTATATTATGTCGTTCCCTGTTTGCCGATTGGTGTGGGGAGGGGACGAATACCTCTTCTGCCCTTCCCACATAAACCCTTTGAGTGGGGGGGGGCGGTCCGTTTTTATGGAGAAATCATAGTTTGTGAACAAAATTAGTTGAATTAATATATAAATTTTATATTATGTCGCTCCCTTTCTGGTATTTTGGCCAATAGGTGGGGCGAGAGGGGGGGGCGATTGCATGTACTGCCCTCCCCACTCTAGCCCTCTGAGTGCTGGGGGGGGGGCGGTCCTATTTTTGTGGAGAATCATAGTTTGTGAATAAAATTAGTTGAATATCTATATAATATAAACTACGAATTGATATGTGACACATTGTAAATATGTCGTACCACACTCTAATCTCAAATTGTATCATTAGTAAATTTAAATGAAAAAGGGTTGTACCAGGTGGGAGGGGCGATACATGCAATCGCATTTCCCCCATCGGACAAATCAATACTTTTTCTTTTTGTATTATAGTTAAGAAATTACAAAATTTAAAAATCTGTCACTAATATAATTTATATATACTATAAATTAAATTCTTATATCGAGTCGCCCCATACCTATTCTTTAATGCCAAATGCAATCTTTAGCAGAAATTAGTAAAGGAGCGAGGATTAATTGTTTTCACTCTACCGCCATTCCCATTTCCAGACAGAGTTTTTGTAATTTCACATGAAGTTATCATAAGTATTTTAAGAAAGACTTAGCATTGGAAAAGTTAGAATTCAAACGAAATTTTTCAGTATAAGAGTCATGATTGAGATGAGTTCTAAACTCAAATAACATTTTCATAGTCGCTTTTTCCCAACCTTTACTCAATCTGATATTTTTCTAGCTAAATAAATTTGGGACTATAACTCACAATTTATGCTAGAGTTTTCTTGAATACTATTTATCGAATAAGTTTTTTTTCGGCGGCGATCCTCAAAGCAAAAATCTAAATACGTGGGGTATCCTATCTTTTCAAGGAACAAATCGGTTTTATTTGCAATGTATTATGGGTCTATAAATTCAAATTAGAATATTTTTCAAGTACAACATTATTCGAAAGGTCGTTTTTTTAATAGTATGAATAATGAGCTTCAGGTCAGGAGAATGCGTTTCTGCAGTGAAGAATGCAAGAAAACGCTTTTGGCGTCGGGGCTTCGCCCCGAACTCCATTTCTGAGTCATGAGTTGTAGATGTCAGGAGAATGCGTTTCTGCAGAGAAGAATGCAAGAAAACGCTTTTGGCGTCGGGGCTTCGCCCCGAACTCCATTTATATATAATGAGTTGTAGATGTCAGGAGAATGCGTTTCTGCAGAGGTGAATGCAAGAAAACGCTTTTGGCGTCGCGGCTTCGCCCCGAACTTCATTTATGGGTAATGAGTTGTAGATGTCAGGAGAATGCGTTTCTGCAATGAAGAATGCAAGAAAACGCTTTTGGCGTCGGGGCTTCGCCCCGAACTACATTGTGAAGAATGAGCTGTACTTGTCAGGAGAATGCGTATCTGCAGTCAAAAAAGCAAGAAAACGCTTATGGCGTCGGGGCTTCGCCCCGAACTCCATTGATGAATAATGAGCTGTACTTGTCAGGAGAATGCGTTTCTGCAGTGAAAAAAGCAAGAAAACGCTTATGGCGTTGGAGCTTCGCCCCGAACTTCACCAGAGAACCGTATAGCGCTGCCACAGTTGTTTTGTTTTTCGCCGAAGGTTGAGAAATGCTGCTTTTTTTATTCTCATATATATATATATATATATATATATATATATATATATATATATATATATATATATATATATATATATATATATATATATATGTGTGTGTGTGTGTGTGTGTGCGCGCGCGCTGTATGCACGTTTATGCGTAGGGTTAGGGTTTACTGGGCGTTAGGGTTAGGGTTTGGAAAAAAATCGCCCCCCCCCCACTCCAAAGTTCTGGATCCGCTAGGGATATATACATAAGTCTATGATCTAAATCTAAAAATTAAATTATATGTTACATAGGTTAGGGTTGAAAAGAAATAACTTTACTTCTTTTAACTACTTTACAAAACAACGCCTTCATCCAACTTTCTAACAAATTTTCACGACATTTTTTGTAGTGTTTCATATGTCCAGTCTAGATCTAGTATATATAAGCCTATGACTGGGTCATATTTGGAGAAGAAACGTTCTTTCATTAAAAGTTCCTTTTTAAAAGGAATACTCATCTACATCTTCATTGTGTTGGGATAGACTGTAAAATCTGCCTGCTAGAAAGTGTAATATCAAGCAAGATGTCTTTATGTCTATCATGATAGTGACACTCGTGTTACTTTTTTCTTTTTTAGCGAAGTCCGGCTGAAGACACTTGTACGTATGGACAGTTTTGCCGATATTATTCTATTGTTTGACCACGTGACGATATGATTACGCATACTACTGAGATACGAGCGTATATTAAGTATTAAGCTTTTTATTATTACATTGTTAATATTCATGTGTATCCAATGAAATGATGATTGAGAAGATATGGTTCAATGTGAACCTAGCTTATCTGATGTTATTGAATGATTAGGTAATTTATCGTTTTCTAAAGGGCTTATCTCTTATTCAAGGCCTCAAGAAAGAAACTTTTCCCTTTAGTTTACTCTCAAGATCGCATAAATTGTTCATTTGAAAAACAAAACAAAACATTTTTTTAATGCAAGTAGCTCATATAACAAGACAATTTATTTAGTAATACAAATATATTTGAAATTTTTTTTTAAGAAAAAGAAAAAGATGTTTCATAAATATGTTTAATAAATATACCGGAAAGTGACATCCCTTAATTAATGATAACGTACCCCCGTGCTTTTACTATTAATAGTGAAAAATTGTAAAAGTGGTGTATTTTTATTTAAGAAAACTGATTGCATATTTTTATTTAAGAAAACTGGTTGCATATTTAATTTTAAAAATTAAATGATTCGTTTTTAGAAAAGAACAAAGTAGCCTTTGCATCGGAATTTTGAAAGATCTAAGATTTTCTGATGCCAAATTTTTAGCATCTTTTCTAGTTTCTGTGATGTAAACGGCACAGACGGACGGACAGACAAATAACACAAAGCTAATAGCGGCTAGTAAAATTGAAGTAAAATACATGTAATATTCCTGCAATGATTTTGTTTCGATAGATGAAAGAAATGTCAAGACGAAATGGTTTAAAAACGATTCTGGATCTAAAACTCTAGAATAGGCCTATAGATCTAGATTCTGAAATTAAAAATTCCAAACAATTATTTAAAAATATTTCTATTTAAAGATCTAAATGTATATTTATAACAACTAAGTAAATTACATCATTGTGACGTCATGCTAAGTGGCAGCCCATGAGTGCACGAGATAAGAAAGAAATATTCCATTAGATCTAAATAAAGCTTATATCACTCCGTCTGTCTGTCGTACACATTTTGTCAGGTTAATTTTCCCACTTCCCATTCTCGGATCAAGTTGAAACTGTGCACAGTGGTGGTTGAGTGGTTAAGCGCTTGGCTTCCGAACCAAGGGATCCTGCGTTCGAATCTCGGTGAAGATCGGAATTTTGAATTTTGGGATTTTCAGTCTAATTGATAGGCCTACCTGACTTTACTTGGAGAACTAAAGGATGTTGGTCGTTGTGCTGGCCACATGTCACGCTGGTCAAAGATTCATATGACCTTCAACATCATCTGCTTTATAGATTTTATGGTCTGAAAAGGAAACTTAAAAACTTCACAATTAATTAATTATTGTCAATTAATTAGTTTTGCTTGATATAAATAAATTTCTTACAGTATTGAGCTATATGGCTGTAAATGTGCAGTTCTTTCCCATATATAAGCTTTATTTGAATTTTTTTTTCATGATTAAAATTTTTCCCGGTAAGGTTGGAATGATTTCCATCAACAAAAGTAATTTGAATTTCTATGTACATCTACGTTATATCATGGGCATCCCCCCCTTCCAATCCCCAACCACAACCAAATAAAAAACAACATTGGACACCGTGGCTAATAAATGGTAGTGTGAAGAGAAACGTGAACATATTATTGAAACAATCTTGCCAGATAGTCTATCACAGATCAGGGTTTCATATTCATTTTTTTTTTTTGGCTATTAAAATTTATTTTAGATTACCTTATTCTACAGAGCGAGCCTTTCCAGTTTCCCTAGTGCATGTGTGTAGGCCTATATGTATAGAAAAAGGGATGTTGAGAAAGGAATAACTATTATTTGGAGGGTATATAGAGATAACGTTTCATTTCTATTCGCATACCCAATTCAAATAGCATTGAATGTCAGATTGATACTAAATTCATTTGGGGCGAGGGTATCGGGTGAAGCATCTTTTACCGTAACAAGGTTACAAAGACAGTTTGTGTGGAAACACAAACTCAAAATCGGCACTCGAAGTGGTCCACCCAGGCAGGTTTCAATATTTTCAGAAAGAATATCAAAATGAAATTCTATCAAAGGCAAATGAGAAAGAATGTAGATAGATCTTGTGTGGTGTCAAAGCGGTCCAGCAGACCAAGGGATAGTTGAAAGTGAATGTCAAGTTAGATGTGAACCTGGCCTAACTGATTTCATATTATGATTATCTTATTGATCTAATTGTTTTGTGTAGGGTCAATCTCTTATTCAAAGCCTCATTTACAAAAAAAAAATTCGTAAAAAATCCTTAGTTTAGCATCTTATGTATGAGCTGCGCCCTGCGATAATATGAAAAAGCACTTATTAATTGTTGTTTTAAATTATGTTCCACTTACATTTTTATTTAATTTTTTTTTGTCTTTGAAAAAAATTGTAACCTTTTTTTTTTGTAAATGTATTAGTTAGTATAACAGACCTTACATAATTTAGCAATACATTTGTAAAAAAAAATTTTTTGAGAAAAAAGTCTAAAACCGTTTGCATAAATGTGTTAAAAATATGGTACATAGTAATCTCCCTAACTAGATAGTCTCCTGTGTTTGTAACTATTAATAATTGTAAAAATGGTGTATTTTTATTAAAAAAAACAAAAAACTGCTGGCATAGTTGATTAAAAAAATGTTTCACTTTCAGAAAAGAAAAAATTAGCCATAACATCAGAACTCTGAAAGGTCAAAAATATCATGATGTCGGATTTTCAATATCTTTTCTAGTTTACGAGATCTCAACGGGACGGACGGACGGACAGACATTCCACACAAAACTAATAGCGTCTTTTCTCATTTCGGGGGCCACTAATAAATATATTTTGTATTTGAATATGTAAATTTTCGGAAACTAAAAGGAACTTATAAATTAAATGATTAATGCATTTGTTTGAATCGTACGGATAGCGTTCAACAAAAGTGTAAATTTATTTTGATAAGATAATACAAGTATCACCCACATAATCCAGCAAGCTGTTTTGATAAACATTGTTTCCTAAATACAACTGAAAGTGCAAGACGATCTAAAAAATTTAAAGTCAGGGGATCTCCAATTAAACTTAGGTTACGATGTAATCCACATGTAACAACTGTGGATTCATGGTGTATATTATTTACATTGTGTTTTATACTTATGTGTTTGATTATTTTTGTAAGGATTTCGGTTTGTTAAATTAAAATATTTACTCTTAAATAAGGATTTTCATTGAGTGAACACTATAGGCCTACATTCAAACAACAAACATTTCCCTTTTAAGATTAAATATTTTAAAATGTAAGATATATAGGTACCCATTAGAGTTGGGTGGACTAAGTGGCGCCCTAAAAATCACGAAATTCAAAATCCCAGTCTTCACAGAGATTCGAACCCAGGACCCCAGATACGGAAGCCAAGCGCCTAACTACTCAGCCTCAGCGGCTCCCTAGGTAGGAGAGTTCAATTATATGATGTCAGTCAGGGGTTAAACTTTTATAGATATAGATATAACTTAGAACTACAATAAGACTTAATAGATATAGATATAACTTAGAACTACAATTAGACTATATAGATATAACTTAGAACTACTATTAAACTTTATAGATATAGTGTTGAGTGAAGATTAGGGAGGTGTTGTTATGTATGTGAAACAGGTTGTGAGTCTGCTTACTTGAAATGATATTGCTTGTCATGGGTGTAGCCGGGATTTTTTTTCGTGTGTGTGTGTACGCAATTAATCTCTATTACATTCCGACCCTTCATTCTTTCGGAAGACGTTTATTGTACCCTAGAAAAGAGATAGACTGTAGTCACCCCCACCTTGCTAGCCAGGGGATCTGGGGGAGCGGTGGGAGCTCCCCCAGCGGAGTTCGGGGCGTTAGGGTTAGCCAAGCATTATTTCCGGTATTTAAAACAAAAAAATGCATATTCTGAGGTATTTACAGTGCATTATTCTACTATAAAAAATTTAGTTCTAAAACCAAGTCTGCTATTCACTGCACTTAAATAATGGAGCCCAGCAACTAATAGAAATTTGTAACTCCTGTTGGCTACGCTCATGGAATTTGGTGACTAGTTCGCTTAAAATTTTTATAGAAAAAGGAAGTTTTATCGTCAAAACCATCTGCTGCAGGGGGGGGGGTTAAACTAAAAAAAAATCTCATAACCTCAATATGGGGGGTTTTAAACTCAAAACCATCTGGAGAAAGTATTAAACTTAAAGCCCTCTTGAGGGGGGTTCAAACTCAAAACCTACTTGGCTAAGCTCATAGAATTTTATGACTGTTATATGCTTTAGTCTTATATTGAAAACTCTAGAGGGGGGTTTTAAACTCAAAACCAATCTTGGATATGCTCATAGAATCTGGTGACTGTTGTATGCTTTAGTGACTTAGTCTTATATTGAAAAGGTGTTTTTGTCGTTAAAAAAATTTTTGAGAGGTTTTTAAACTCATCCCCCCCATTTGGCTACGCTCATGGAGTTTGTTGACTGTCGTTTGGATTATTTTTTGTTTTATAGAAGAGAAGGTTTTAAACTCAAAAACCTTCTTGGCTGTGCTGGGGCAAGTGATGGCTGAACATTAAAATCTCACCTGAAAGTAAACAAAACTAAAGCATAAAATCAGTCACAAAACCCCCACCTGGCTACGCCCATGTTGCTTGTAGTCGCGAGTTCTAAATATAAACACTTCAACAGCGGATAGAATATATAATAGAATATATTAATCCTGCCTTTTAGAACTCAATACTTAATTACAGAAAGAAAGGTACAGTCTACGTTGTCAGCTAAAGAAAACAATTCCTTTCCTGTTATTACAAGGGGTCTCTCTCGTCCGTTTGTCTGTCTCTAATCTACTTCCGTTCTAAGTTTTTAATGTACATCGTGATATAGATATAACTTAGAAGTAAAATTCAAATTTTAAACTCAGTTTCAACAACATATTATGTTTGTTAATGTTTATAAGTAAGCCCTTTTTTTTTCTGTAGTTCTATAGTTATATGCATAGACATTAAGAAAAGCACTTTTACATAATTTGATGCATGACGTATTGAGATATAGGAGAATCAAGTGATAACCATCATGTTGTACTGCAGCAGATGTCAGCAGCCGTTACCCGTCCACCATCACAGATATTGACTTGTAAGATCATATTTAAAGAGTATGAAATAAAAACAGAGTGAAAGTGAGAGTGATGTGTTAAATAAGAGTGACAGAGAGAGGGAGACAATGAAAATAGTTACAAGAGTAAGTGAACTAGTGAGACAGTAAAAGAAGAGAAAGAATCTGAGGGTGAAAAAAGAAAAGAACTAATGAGCTAAACATAAGAACGCGAAGGACAAGGTAGAAGAAGAAGTGGGAAACGTGGGATGAAAGAGAAAGATAGAAATACAGAGAAGAGAACGAAGATAACAATGAGGGAAAAGTAAACAGACTCACAACTTTGCTGAACTAGTGCTGGGTGAAGTATTTGAAAAACAAAAGACTTGTAGATATTGACTTAGACATCGAGCAACTTTAGACCTTCAAGGGACATAATCAATTCAGTTTGATTTCCGTACACTTTTGGTAAGTAAAAAAACCCCCCAACTCTTTCGTTTTGTAAAAACTAGCTTTTGTGACTGTGCTTTAGTTTGAGTTGATTTAGTTTGTACGTTCTAGGTTATTTAACTCTGTAGGTTCTAGGTTGTTTGACTCTGTTAGATCTAGGTATGTATGAATACTTAAAGATTATTTCCCTTGTTGGTGTCAAACAAAATAATTAATTACCAATAATTAATTGACTAATTGGTTAATTTATTGCATTGATTCATACATTGTCTACGGCCATGAATTATTGTTCAAAGTTTCAACGTCATCTGAGAATGGGTGTGGGAGCTATAATGTGTACACACTTTTTACCAGAGAGAGAGAGACAGAGTGAGTTGGCATACATTTTGTAAAAACAAACTAAATAAATCTCTCTATATATAGATTTCATCGCTGAATGCTGTGGGTATGATTAGGAGTAGTCCTAATTGTTTGTTTGGTTACTCTCTAGGCTTTTAAAGGATGTACAGTTGGAGTTCTATTGATATTGATCCTCTGATGAGACGAGTGATCGAACTAGTCATGTCAAACCTGTTAGTTCGTTCGTGTGATGGTGTCAGGTGGTGCAGTCCTATCTCTCTAAAAAAAATCCTCCAGGATTATAGTTTATTATTATTATTGTTGTGGTGGGTTTAGCACAGAACAAACTAAATGACATGACGAAGGTAACTCGTATACATTAAAGACCTGCCAAAGGCAAACATAAAACATAATTAATAGGCCTAAATACTAGATCTAACGAAAAACAAAAAGAAAATCTTATGGTGTGAACCAGACACAAACAGGGAGTGGAGACGACGTAGGTCCAGTAACATACGGACACTACAGTGACAAATGATGCCGGTAGAATGGACAGTGTTCACGTTGTCTGCTTTTTATGCGCGGACACAAGGTGCCATCTAGGGGGAAGGGTCACGTGGATATCGGGGTGGCCGGTGTTTCCTGAAAAGGTATCCACTCCACTACATTGTTATTACATGTTTCGATATTTGTTATCTGCTTGGTTTAACCAAATATATTGTCTTCTTGAAGTGTCCTTAGAGAAAGTTTCTAAGGTAGCTCTTATTCATGGTAAGCCAGGTACACGGAATAAACATTCAGAAGCTGTGTATCAAGGATTGGCCTCTTTAGTCACATGAGAAATTCTACAGGGAAAAGATTGTCTCTCGAGACGTAAAATGCCACAGATAATAAATGAAAACTTATAATGAAATCAATCTATTGACAAAGTATTAAACAAACAAAGCATTAAGGTTTATTAAGAGAATTTGTTTACAAATCAAACAATAATATAAAACAAAAATACAATTTAACCTTGGTTAGGGAAATATTACAATATGCATCCTCTGTTTGAGACCCCTCAACAGAAGCAAAATAAAACAGTCAGATTTATAACAATCAAATAATAAATAATATCTTGAGACTAGAGTAAAACAAGTAGTGTAATCTCTACATTGAAAGACACCCTAGGACAGAAAACTAAAAAGCAAGTAACAATAGTAGATAAAACAGTGAACCATAACTTACATAACCTAAAAAAAAAATAATCAGAAAGCTAAAAAGATAAATGCTCATTTCTTAATCCGTATGCTTGGACGAATCTGTAAAAGTGCTCTTTCTTCCATTGTGCCTTTAGAGCATGGAATGGGTTGCCTGAATCAGCCAGGAAAACAAACGACTTAGTTTAAGTCTCAAATAACATGCACGACTAGATTGATACATGACAACGTGTTGGAAGCAACCATCTTCTCTTTTGAAGTAACACCTGTAGTTTATATATATATATATATATATATATATATATATATATATATATATATATATATGCGTGTGTATATATATATATGTTAGGTGTATGTGCAGTATTTTTGTGACATATTGTGTATGCACGATTGATCCAATTTAGAAGTGGTGTAGTTTGTTATTACATGAGATCCAGTTTGTAACAGACATTTATTGTAACTGCAACTGATTCATTTTATTTTTGGTAAAGTCGTGTCAGAGTAGAACGTAATCTATATGTGATGTTTTTGGGTAAGATCTATTCAATTTGTAGGTAAAGATATTCGCGAGCATTAGTTGCCCTGCCTCATCGTGGCGCTCGCGTGGAAACGACCATTAGAGGAAGTGGTTAGGCTAAATGAGTAGCAACACAAGACTCCTGTGGGGATGCCCACGGGTAGACGCGAGTCCACTCATTGCACGGGCGGGGTTGCAAAAAAGTCCCCACAAACACGTCCCAGATCCATGCGCTGTTCATTAAAGGGACCGTTACATAAATAGCGGGTCCCGCACAGTTAGCTTGGTACAACGAAGGAAAATGGCGGAGGCTCCCGGTGCCCTCGGCCTTCGGCCATATGCAGCCAAGCATGCGTCGGGGGCCAAAGGCAATGGAAATAGCAATGCTTTACATAGGCATTGACTCGGGTCTGTCTCAGAGAGAACTGTGTTCACACAGGTTTTTTTTTTTTTTAATGTTTGGCGTCCAAACAGGTTTTTTTTCAAACTTAGGGCTCGAAGAGCCTTCGGCTCAGCCCTTGGACATCAACAAGGTAAAGATATTTGTGAATATGACTGATTTGCAGCGTCCGCATTAAAGTTGTTGCTTTTGTTTCACATTTAAAAATTATTGTTATTAAAATCGACTACATCAGATTTCATTATTTACATTTCTTTTTTTTTTCCAAATCTATTTATGAAGTTTGGAATTTTTACAAAAATAAAATAAAAGATATGTTTTGAATTTCCATTCAACCCGATCAACTTAAATAGGACATTTATGAACTAAGAGCAGACTTAAAGATGTGGTTCCAGAAAATATCTACAGTAACGTGTCTGCTATTGTCCTGTTCTATCCAAGTCAAGCCAGTAACTGCAACAGACAAACGTATGTACAGTGGTCACATAATATGTACATTAGTGTTTCTCAAACTTTACCAGTGACACCTCATAAATGAAAAAAAAAATTTCGCCTCCCCCCTTGTGAGTTTGGTGTAGCACCGTAGGCTCCCAAAGTCCCATATTTAGGTCCATAAAGGTTTTAAGATTTATTTTTTTAAAGAAAAAATTGTACATACATAACTAAAAAAATGTAAACAATTTTCCGTGAATCGACAAATTAGCGAACAACCAAAATAGCGCCCATGCAAAACAGAGCTAAAATGCATGTATTTTTAGCGGCCCCCGAAAGGGGAAAAGACGCTATTAGTTTTGTCTGTCTGTCCGTCTGTCCGTCCGTCCCGTTTAGATCTCGTAAACTAGAAAAGATATTGAAAATCCGACATCACAATATTTTCGACCATTCAAAGTTCTGATGCAACGGCTACTTTTTTTTTTCTGAAAGCGAAAAATCTAATTTTTAAAATCAGTTATGCAAGCAGTTTTTTAAAGAGAAAAAGCTAATTAGTATGCATTATAAGTTAGACCTAATTTAAAATGAATAGTAATCTTGTAAACTTCATTTTCCTTATTTTTTTTATTGCTGTGATTCATTAAGTAGGTAGATAATTAATCGTTCTCTCAGTAGGAGCATCCTCATACAAAGGTCCTTATCCCCCTTCTTGTATATCCTTTGCTTGGAACCCTTCTTGGAATCTGTAAGATCCGACCCCCCTATTATTGGGATAAATATACCGGGTCGTTCCTTCTCAACCATCAAAGTCAAAGCCCATGAGGATGTTACATCCTTTTTTCCATCTTCAGAGATATCGAGAATATACTAAAGCAATTTATTTTTTTGCGGAGAAGCTAGTGTTTCAAAACTAAATAAAAATAAATCCTCAGAATGGGACTAGGGAAATGGAAATTCAAAGAGAATTGTTTGGGCTAGCTGGCTTAAAGCTCAACATAATAATAAGGTGTTTCATCCTAATCACCTAAAATTGACATTTAGGAAAATAATGGATTTTAGGGTAGAGAATTATCTAGTTTGATTTTCGTATACTTGTACAATACTCAGGTAGTAGTCCAGGAATGGGGTGTTGGGTGTCAGGGATATTTGATATTGTGTTGATTGTTCTGAGGTAGAGGATACTTGTATCATTTTTCTGTCTCTATGGGTTTCAATGGTTAGGTAGTATGTCTTTGATATTAAATAATATTTCTATTACTATTATTATATTTTTAGGTTAATCAATTTTCAGTTGTTTATGATTTAATACTTGTGAATTATGAGAACTTATAAATAAAAACCTATATAAAAAAAAAAGCCCACTAAAGAGGCAAGATGGCCCATAAAAGAGGCACATAAAGCCCAAAAAAGAGGCAAAGAAAAGAGGCCTAAGGCCCAAGGATTCCTATGATGATAAAGCTAATGAATAGCGCAAATTCTGAGGTTTCCTTTAAAAAAAAACAATTAGATCAATTATTAGACATCAGTTAGGCCAGGGGAGGCGCGGTGGCTAAGCGGTAAAGCGCTTGGCTTCCTAACCGGGAGTCCCAAGTTCGAATCCTGGTGAAGACTGGGATTTTCAACTTTGGAATCTTTGGGCGTCTCTGAGTCCACTCAGCTCTAGTGGGTACCTGACATTAGTTGGGGGAAAGTAAAGGCGGTTGGTCGTTGTGCTGGATACATGACACCCTCGTTAACCGTAGGCCAAAAAAACAGATGAACTTTACATCATCTGCCCTACTGACCACAAGATTTGAAAGGGGAACTAGTTAGGCCAGGTTCACATCTAACTTTACATTCACTTTCACCTATCCTTTGATCTGCTGGACCGTTGGGGCACTACACAAGATCTGTTAACCTTCTTTCTCCATTCTTATCTCTCATTTGTCTTTGATATAATTTCATTCGGATGTTCTTCCTGAAAATATTGAAGCCTGCCTGGGTGGACAACTTCGGGGGCCGATTTTGAGTTTGTGTTTCCACACAAACTGTCTTTTGTAACCTTGTTAAATCTTTATTTTTATTCATCTTTTAGTAACTACTTCAGATGCTCTAAAATATAAATATAATAACATGATTTTAAGAAAAAAAAGTGTACGAAATATCGCACCGAAAATTTCTGCAAGATGATACATGATGATTGATTGATTCATAAAAAGTTTTTTAAAAAGTTAATAAGTTTGTAATACTGGATTTCGAATTCATTCTTCGAGTCCTGCTTCAAATTATTCAATAGTTTATTAGAAGTTCTTTTGTCACGTGACCAACCTAATTGATGAAAGCACAGAAAAAAAAGGGTTAAGTTGCTGCCCATCTTTCGGAACACGTTTTCTACCAGGAGTTCTCCTCTATGCAAGTCTAGGCAAGATAGTGCTTGAGCTGGCCTTTGATTAAAGCGTTTCTGTGTGTGTATGGGGGGGGGGGGATAATGTTTTTAGCGTACGTTCATCACCCTTCACATTAGATACGTTACTTGATACATAGCTTACTACATATGATACATCCTAAATATTTGATACAGGTGCTGCTGTTTGTTTTGATACACTTGGCTGCTTTGCTACTGAAGGTCCATTTGGTATAAGTTTAGAAAGACCTTTGGTATTGCCTCCCGAAAGACCAGAACAAATAGGGTAAATTATTCTTTTACATTTAATTAATTTGAATAAAGTCTTATTTTTTCCAACGCAAATTTAAGAGTTTCCATCCAGTCTAATCACCTTCACCTACCTTCACCAATCCTTTAGTTTGTTGGACTGTCGGGGTACAACACACGAACAGTTGACCGCCCTCCATTCCTCTCTGTCTCGGTCATAATCTCCCTCAGTGGCAGGCCCGTCCATTCCTTTATGTTGTCTTTTTATTGCTTTCTCTACATTTTCCTGGTACTGTTCCCTCTCTGGAGCGACTGGTAAAGTTCAAAGACTCTCGAGAAACCGCCCGCAGGCAAGATTACCCTGGCCGAGACTCGCGTTGACCCGTGCCTTAACGTAACCTTCCTTGCTTTGGCCAAGGCTAGATATCATCTACTTCTCAAAACACCTGTGCGGGAAGAAAAGGAGAAGCCAGTGAACGAGCCTCTGGAGTTCGATTGTCTCTCAATTCACAGCTCTACGTAATGTCTCTTCCAAATCGACATTCATCGGGGATCAAACTGGACCTTTTTCCTTAATGGCGTCGGATTGTCTGCTCTGTCACGTGGTCGGCTTATTGCCCCACGCCCTCCCCTCTCCGCCAATTTTCACTTGACTTTCCTCAACGTGGTCTGTCCACTTCATGCCGTCTCGAGACCTGGTGGAGACAGGACCATTCTCCTGTCTCTGATCTCTATATCCTTAGGTACTCTATATCCTTAGGTACTTTATATCCTTAGGTACTCTATATCCTTAGGTACTCTATATCCTTAGGTACTCTTTCCTTCTGTTCAGAAGCCTTCGCCAACGCTTCAGACATTTGTGCCTAGAAATCAACTCTGACATATAGACTGCTGTCACGACCCGTCACTGGCTTTGTTATCAGTAGCCGCAGCCGATCCCTGCCCCTGTTGGACTGCTGTAAAACGACGTGTTTGTTATCAATGTGTGGAATGCTGGGTTCGGGTGTCTTGGAGCTACACTTAGCACGTAACAAACATAAATAGTACACACTGACACTGAGTAGGTTTTTAGCAGACAAATAACGTTTGTTTAATGACAATATTGTTACGATCTCTCCTCTACTGCCCAGGCTCTCTTCAAACTGCACCACACGACACAACAAACTCAAAGAACCTCACAACTCAGAGCTCCAAAGTATCATCCAGTTTAATTTCAAATACATTACAAATACTGTACAGTTGGCAACAACATCACACTAACTGTCCAAAACCAAGCCTTGCTCCGCCTGACTTCACACACCGTCTGTCTCTAACTTCGCCTCGTCTGGTCACATTGCGAGGTAACGTGAAGTCCAGTCTTTCTGACACACTCGCTCTTATATAGAGTCTCTACTGGCCTTCTAGAATGGGATGGAATGTTCTTGGCCACCCAGAAAGATCACAATCGTCATGACTTGCGTGCGTAATATTTACACACAGGTCGTTGCCGAACTGGCGTGTAATGTCACTGGTCACAGTTGACCGCTCGTCCTGCGCTGGACTGTGGCGATTTGAGTAGGCTAAAAACACTGCACTACCCCCATCTGTGTCACCACCAGATTTACAGCAGTATATACTGCTACTTCAAGCATTCAGCTACAAGTCACTGGTTAGATAAAAATTGGAACGACATCTTTCACAGTAATTATATAAATACTAATCCAAGTTAAGAACAGTTACATCTGCATCTCAGCGGGCACAAAATATCCTAAGTCCTCTAGAATACAATTTAACTACTAGAATACGTCCTCATCACAGCGGGTAACAAAATATGTGTACAGCTCCGAGTACAACAAACTACCACTAAAATATCTGTACTAACGACTGCTACACACTTAAGGTGAATTTAGTCATTCTTACTTCCGCTTTCCATTCAGAGGTTTCTCGTGCTTTTCACCTTCTTGGCCCAAAGTGAACAAAAAAAAAAAAGGCAATGTCAACCGAGACTGTGATAACTGCGCATAGCTGGACCCATTCCGGCAGCCCACCAGCAGACAGCTACAGCGCCAGCCATACCAGTCTTCCACGGCAGCACCTGACTCTGAAGATAAGCACAGGGTCTAATGACACTCAGACCATTTAGCCATAGCATCTTATAATGATAATTGTCCATATCAGTTCATATTAATTTAACTTCACATTGTAAAGTAGGCCTACAACCCTATTTGAATTTCACTTTTACACAATTAACATTTGTACATATCTGTATTCATAGCATTAGTTGCCTGCATTTTAGCTTTGTGCCTATTAGTGTTGCAATTGAGCAAGTTTTGGCTAAACATAAAACGGACACAAAACACCTAACACACTAACGCTTGTCACAGGAAGGTCTTTGCAAGCACTAAGGACCTTGTAATATGGCCATAGAATTTCATTGCCTGCCCGTATAGTAATCAGAATTAGACAAATACCTGAGAATGTGAAATATGATGTAAGAATGGTACGACCTGAAAAAAATTTTCTATAGATATTTAAGGGAGAATATATTTTTGTTAAATATCTATTAACTTCTGACTTGTATTATATCCACAGAACCATATTCCAGCTTTACACAAGAGACAGATTCAATCATTCTATCAATCTTCCAGCAACACATCTAGATAACCTGACCGCAGCATGGGCTCAATTTCAAAACAAACCAACAAAAATTTTGTCTCATGGTTTCATCGATAACCCAAACGTAACCCCTTATCAAAGGGTGAGTTTAATGAATACATTAGTTGAATCAAATGTCTAGCATTAAACAAAAACATATCAAATGTAAAATACTATACACATATACGAGCAATTTTTGCATAAAAATTATATATTTTTTAATGGGCTCTAACTGTTTTTTTTTAATTAATTTAAATATATTTTATATACAAACCTACACATATCTATTAATCTCAATTACATTTCTTCTACAAAGTTTGAAAAAATAATTATTATCTAATAAAGGTTTGCCCAGTACTACATGGTTTAATTCTATTTTTTAGCCTATTTCGTGAGCACGACTGATCCACAGAATGCCAATGTGTCTGTGTTCTATGGTTCTCACACCTTCCATACCGTAGGCCTTATAACTCCAATTGACTGACAGAGAGTTTATTTATGTACAGAAACATCATACCGACGTACCGAAGCAAAAAAAAAAACTTTAAAAGAATAAGTATTAAATGTCAATCAACCTTGTCCTGTTGATCTATTCAGTTAGTCTTGATAGGAAGTCAACAATTACATGTAGTTCTCTATTCAAATGAAATTATTGTAATAACAGAGCCCAACGACAAATTCTATTATTTCCACATGTCGCGTTCTTTAAATTGCCAGTAGTCTATGGTCACATTGAATTTGTGCTCCACTGACATTCTTGTTCGTCTAACGGAACTTGCACTAACTCTCAACTCCTTCGAGTTTAATGGGCAATTTTTTGACCAAATCAGTGGAGCAGTACATCTTATGCTTGCCTATTCATGGACTTCTTAGAACTCAACATTTGTTTATCCTACATGGGTCCCATGACCAAAAATTTTATAGGAGATACATTGATGTGCTCTGACTGAGGATGAACTAATCAAATGTATTGAGTTCACCAATAACTTCAATCCCGCCATTCGTTTTACTTATACTATTCCAGCACTAATGTGAACTTCTTAGACATCCAAATAAATATAACCCCAAATTTTCTGTCATTACAAAGATACTGACAGTGATAGTGATCTTCTATACTCGTCATCGCATCCACCATCCTGTAAAGATTCTATCCCCTACTCCCAACTTCTGCGTATCCGACGCCTTTGCCAAGACGACAATGACTTCCATGAAAAAAGCCACTGAAGTGATAGAGTTTTTTCTTGCGTCGTGGTTACCCTCAAGCTATTCTAGACAAATCCTTATCGCGAGTGGAGAATCTCAAAAGAGAACAATCTTTCAAGAAAAAAACGAAATCTGGCAATGATGAGAGACCCAAAGTGATATGAACCTACCACCCTCACAATGTGAAAGCAAAAAACATCTTCCTGAAAAACCTGAACATTCTCCTAGCCGATGAACAAACTCGCGACGTCTCTTCATCCCCACCTCTTGTGGTCTTCAGGCGAGACCAAAACTTATAAGACATGTTCCTGCAAAAGACAACATGATATGACTTTGTCCCACTTGCCTGTTTACAAAATAAAAGGAGTATTAGCGTCTGGTAATTTCAGTATAGGATCACGTGTCAAAGCACATTTGAAATTTTCTTTATGGACTGATTCCAATTAAAACAGCCATATTTAATTAATGTAATCAAATGATATGCATATTTTATTATTGTTATAATCGAAAATAAAATTGTCTTTGTTAGATATAAGGTTTCTAAGGATGAATGTAGATCACACATTATGTTATGTAAGTGTTATCTTCATTACAGAATCTGAAGGACGAATTACTGGCACATGGTGACTATAATGTCATTATTGTGGACTGGTCAGATGGAAACTCTCCTCCCTACACCCAGGCAACAGCCAACACGAGAGTCGTGGGCGCACAGATAGGCTTGTTAGTAGATGAACTCATAGTAAGTACACTTGTATATAGCAAAGTTAGTAGATGAACTCATAGTAAGTACACTTGTATATAGCAAAGTTGGTAGATGAACTCATAGTAAGTACACTTGTATATAGCAAAGTTGGTAGATGAACTCATAGTAAGTACACGTGTATATAGCAAAGTTGGTAGATGAACTCATAGTAAGTACACTTGTATATAGCAAAGTTGGTAGATGAACTCATAGTAAGTACACGTGTATATAGCAAAGTTGGTAGATGAACTCATAGTAAGTACACGTGTATATAGCAAAGTTGGTAGATGAACTCATAGTAAGTACACGTGTATATAGCAAAGTTGGTAGATGAACTAATAGTAAGTACATTTGTATATATCAAAATTAGTAGATGAACTAATAGTAAGCACACTTGTATATAGCAAGGCCGAAACAATAGTAGAACAAATTGGGGGAATCTTCATTTATTAATAACTCAAGAAATAGGTAAAATAGAAGCTTGGATGCTTTAAAGCAGAAACAGACCAAAAAAGTCACCATGTTGCCCTTATTTCGGCATTCGCCCATTATCCTTTTTTTACAAAGCTTATATCAATTCACTCTGTCTGTCTGTCTGGTAAAATTTTTGAACACGTTATTTCTCCCTCCCTCACTTATTTTAGAATTAAATTAAAACTTGAAACAATATTTTTTATACCTAGCAAAAGACGAATCAATAAAAAACAACAACAGTTAGTTTAGTAATTAATTTGTTTGGTATCGAAAAAGGGAAATAAATGCTACTTATTGAGGCGTGAGAGATGTGGATGTATACGTGGAGCTATTTCCCTTTATACGTATTGTACACGTTTTTTCTCCCACTTCACCATCTCGAATCAAGTTGAAATTTTGCTTTATTAATCAAGGTCGACGACAATACAGTAATCAATAGAAAAAAAACGTTAATAAATTAGTGTTGAGTAATTGATTTTTATTTTATTTTAAAAAGAGAGCTTATTCTTGCAGTATTAAGACATAAATATGATTTTTTGCTATTATTTCCCTTGGATAAGCTTTGTTCTTAAGAAAGATTTTTTAAATTTCGCATGTGCAGTAATTACATCAAAAGTTTTAAACTTTTTTATTTGTTTTAATTTTTTAGATATTTTTTTATTTGATCACATGTTTATATATATACACGCACAACACATGCTTTCTGATTGAGACCAATATGCCATTAAAAGTATAATATCACAACCTTCTGTGATATCAACATTGAAATATAAGCGTCACCAATATCTTCGTTTTCCTTGCCAAGAACATTACTAAGAAGTGTCAAAGTTTACTCGTATGACAAGAAAAATAAATCTAAATCTATATTTAAACAACTTAAAGTTGTTTGCTTGTAATGGATCTCATTCACCAATCTTAAACAAACAACATTTAGTCACGTGATCTTATTGAGAAAACAACGAAACAAACGATCACGTGACAACCATCATGAATTAAACATGAGATCGTAAATTATATAGAAGAGATAGAGCACCACGTGGCTAAATGTTGTTTGTTTACGATTGGTAAATGAGGTCCATTGGTAAGGTTAGTTATAGGTTCACACTTTCTTAGATCTACTTTAGTAACTCATGTTTTGGTTTTAATCTATAAAATTTCGAATATCCAATTTTTCGTTTGTTCCATTTGGCTCTAGAAAAATAAAGCTATGTCTGCTTCAGACTTTCATCTCATTGGTCACAGTCTTGGAGCTCAAATTTCTGGTTATGCAGGAGAACAAATACCTGGTTTAGCACGCATATCTGGTAAGTATCTAGCACTGTTTTCTTGTCATCTCAGATAGAACAAATTGAACATTAAATTTTATTATTTTTTTTTTTACACTTACACATGATTTAGCTGTTTATTGAAAAGTCGATGTTTACGTATACATATAATTAATATATTTTTTATATGTATTTTTGTTGTATAGGTTAGAGCTATTTTTATATATTTTATTTTTATAGGTTAGTGTCAGATTTTATAATTGTACTTCCGCATATTTTTATATAGGTTAGTGCGGGATAGTATAGAAAGTGATGTACATGCTGTCTTAAAACAGTTGAGTGTACAGTTGACCAGTGGTCAGTACAGTATTTCTGTCTGTGTGACCGCTGAAGATCTTTGTGGTCTGTCGTGTGATTATTTTATTATTCTGTACCTGGGGCGGCCTGCTATTATTACTGCTGAAGTACATGCTGCTGTATCTAATATTGCTGCTTTAAGCTGCTGCTGTAGATCTAGACTAGTGTTATTTTGTTTCTGTAGTGTTGCCTTGGTCGGCTTAGTGAACTTAGTCTGGGCAATAGTAAGGTACTAACTTGTTTTAGTGTTAGTGTTATGAGTGTAATAGTAGAATAATGTAGATCTAGACTAGTTTATTGTAGTGTGTTTGTGTAGATCTAGGTCTAGTGTAGTAGTTGTAGTGATTTTGTTAGATAGTTGGTTTTAGTTGGTTTGGTTAGTTATTGGTGTTTGTAGTGGAGTAGATTTAGAGGGTTTTAGTTAGTTGTAGTGGTTAGTGTATATATTATATTGTATTATTGATTTATTTTTGTATATGTAAATAAAGTTTCATTTTGTCTTATTTAATTTCAAGTAAAGTTTCGTTGGTGCTTTCATTTAGTTGACTAAACTAGACTGAAGTGTCACAGATGAAACCCACCCAGTAGCGCTAACATCTACTGTTAAAATTTAATGTTGAGCAGATAAGAAAAGGTCTATTCAGGGCCTCCTGACCTGCTCACATATAGCTCTAGACTTTCAATCATTTTATTATTTTATAGCCCAATACACAATCAAACTAATATGATACTTCGTATGACAAGAAAAATAAATCTAAATCTATATTTAAACAACTTAAAGTTGTTTGCTTGTAATTAGTAAGGTTAATTATAGATTCACACTTTCTTCACCATCGCTATTGACACACACTCACACCTTCGCTATTGATACACACTCACACCTTCGCTATTGATACATACTCACACCTTCGCTATTGACACGCACTTAGGACCGCTATTCGCGAAAAAAAAATGCAAGTTTTCTGTCGAACGGGAATGTGGCATTCAATTGGGGCTTTCGGAAAATGCATTTATATCCTCTAGGCCTGAACTTGATGGTATGAAGAAATGTATGAATACCGTACTTTACTGGCAATAAGATAAAGGTTGCGTGCATTAAAGCATACTGTCACAGTATTTATTCCCATTTTTTAATGTTTCAGAAAAATCACTTATCAATTATCGATTAATTAAAATATTTTTTTTACGTTATGTGTCCATAGAAGTGCTTTTTGTCTCGAGGTCTGTACTGTGGAAGTAGGTGTGTCCCTTTCAAACTAAAACTGTTTTAACTGTAGCGGCTAAAAAAGAAAGTGTGTGCAAGAGGCGCAACAATATACAACGAACAAAAAAAGTTTTTTATTGTGTTTAAGAAGCGCTAAATTAACTCTATTAGACTTCCGTGACGAAACAAAGGTAAAGCTGCCTAGTCCTGTGATATGCACTCTAGCCTGTCGTCTTGATCAGGGCCGGTCCTAACGATTGCGGGGCCCTATGCGAAACTGATTACGCGGGGCCTAATCTAGGTGGGAATAAGAATTATAAGGGAAAATTAAGATTTTTAAATTTTATTCATTCTTTACTAAGAACGAAATTGCGATCAAATTTATTTTACGAACCTTGCAAACTATGAAATATTTGTATAAAAGTAAATAAAGTAGGCCTATAGTAGACCCCTACTTCCGATTAAGGTGAAAATTCGCCTGATAATTACATTTTATTACATGAAAGCGGACAATGCCTTTTTTCTTTTATCGCCATTGGATTGACATTTTCCACAATGAATGACACCCACAAATGACAACTTTGTCTATTTTTCATGAGATTTTTATGAGTTTTCAGGATATTTTAATAAATTCAGGAGATTTCCAGGAATTTTACGTATATATTTTGCAATGTAATAATTACACCTAGATCTAGCGCGGGGTCTATGATAGACAGATAACGAGAGAGAGTTGATATGATATTAGCTTTGTAATAAAAAAAAACTAAATCCTAGCGAAGTAGATATCAGCTAGATCTAGTTGGACTAGAATTAAGATTGTAACCCAATACTTTTATTCTCATATTTCTGTATTGTTGTATTTTTATTTCAAGGCATCGATCCTGCTGGCCCCTACTTTGAGAATACAGATCCTGTAGTAAGACTTGACCCAACCGATGCTGTCTTTGTAGATGTCATACATTCTGATGCGCCACCATTAGGACTTCTACAACTAGGTCAGAGGTCATAATGTATAAGGTATATTTATTCAACAGACGGGGATAAAATGTCACCATATAAAATAAATCTTTCTCTGTAATTTTAGGTTTAGGAATTAAGCAAGCTGTAGGTCATCTTGACTTTTATCCAAATCTTGGTCGAGACCAGCCCGGCTGTACAAGAAATCCATTCACACAAATAGCTCAATGGGGATTGGTGGAAGGTCAGTGCAACGAATTAATTAAAACATCCGTTAACTCTTAGGAAACAAAACGATTCTTGTTTTTGTAAGTTAGGAAAGATTTTCATGTCTCGTAGATAACAAATAGATAGTTGTTTATTTCTTTGCCTGTATCTGGTGTGCAAGATAAAGGAAACGTTGATGTTCTATGTATTTTAATTGGTTAACAATATATATATGTTTTCACTTCTAAACACCATTCAATGAATTTTTAAAAAATCTCTTTCATTTGTAGCGCAAACAAAAATGTATTATTTAGTTGACTATAATGCTCTTTAATTATCTCTGGCATCCTTCAGTAGCGAAACGACTACTGGTCATCTCATTGAAATGAAATGAATGCCTGGGCATTAGCTGTGGTTAGAACCATGTCTCCCACACTGCAGTTCCCCTCTTTTTTATTATGGCGTCCTTGAAATTGATTAGTTTGTTTATTAAAAGACTTTTATACAAATAAAATAGGAACATAAAACTAAAATGCTATTTACCTTATTTAGGCCAATATTAAAATATGTATCCTCTATTTGGAAGCCCACCAACTCACAAAAACTAAAGAATATTAAATAGGCGCAAAATAGAGCCGTGAGATCTATAACAAACGAATATTCAAATTTGATTAGAAGAAAACCTTTAGTAAAATCACAAAATTTAGAGACGCTTAAGGACAGAAGACTTAAAAGTAAAGTAGTAAAATACATAAAACACTGAACCATAATTTACAATTTAAAAAATCTAATAAAATATTCAGAAAGACTCAAAGATAAAAACACATTTCTTATTCCATATGTTAGGATACATCTGTGTTTCATTCTTCACTAGTGCTATTATAGCTTGGAATGGGTTGCCTAAATCAGCCAGGAAAACCATCGGCTAAGCAGAGTTTAAGTCACTAATTAACATGCATGACTAGATGGACACATGGATTCGCCTAGGACGTACTTATCTTCTCATTTGAAGTAACGTCTGTCATTTCTAATCTAGAACTATCTTATTTTTTCTGATTCTAGGTTCTATAGAGACATTGATTTGTAACCACATGAGAGCTTTTCATTACTATGTGGAAAGTATTAACACCAAATGTCCATTTGTTGGTTACCCATGTAACAAAGAACAAGACTTTACTGTAAGCTTTTTAGAATTTATTTTTTTCAAATAAGCGAAATCTAATACTATTAGCTTTAAAGATGGATGCACGCTATTTGTTTCAATTAAATCTTTATTTATATTTTTTATCGTTTTAAACTTTAAGAGGCAATGAATTCTGTTTAAAAAAAAAACACCTTAAAATCTAACTAGAACTCTCCTAAGCTCTTGAATATATGGTGTGGACCGTAGGGTCAGTGTTTGGTTAACTTGGTTTGACCTCTTGGTCTCATGAACATTTTACGTTGTCTAAATATTTCAGAGTGGTGTGTGCAAGGTGTGTCCACCTGAAGGATGTCCCTACATGGGCTTTCATGCTGACAAAACTAAACTGAATCCAGGGCAACGGCAAAACATATACTTGACAACGAATGACCAGAAACCATTCTGTAGTACGGCTCAATCAATAATACTATTTGTATTGTACACATTCTTTTGTGAATATAACATTTAAAGTCTTTCATGAACATTTTGTACACCTCATATATTGTGATGTATGTTTTTAATACAATCCAATGTTCTAGAAACCTAATCACTAACCTTATTGTCCTGTGCCTCTTGTACCAGTGTATCATCTGGAGCTGACAGTAAAAATGAGTTCTGAAAATGGCCAGACGGAAAAAGGATATATCACTGTAGATATAGTGGGGGATCAAGGCAGAACAAATGAAGTTCGTCTAAACTCTAGGTAAATACAGACTGATCGGTATTAGTTGACTATAATCTTTCCAGGACTAGTCTAAACGACAAAGGTATTAGTTGACTATAATCTTTTAGTACTAGTCTAAACGACAAAGGTATTAGTTGACTATAATCTTTCCAGGACTAGTCTAAACGACAAAGGTATTAGTTGACTATAATCTTTCCAGGACTAGTCTAAACGACAAAGGTATTAGTTGACTATAATCTTTCCAGGACTAGTCTAAACGACAAAGGTATTGTGATAAAGCTTTGTTTCCTGTGAACTATCTATCGCACGTGATGAGGGTGAAAGCTGACCAACCACGTGCCTTATCCTACAGGTCGTTTATCACTTGGTGGCACGTTGTGACGGTGGCCCTCCCACATTATGTGACGTAGGCCCTCCCACTATAATGTGACGGTTCTATGTAGGATTACCAAGGACTTTTTCTTAACACCAAATAAAGGTCATTTTTTATTCAAAGTAAGGTTAACTTTTTTCTCTTCGTTTCTAAGTCCAAAGACATCAACACAACTAAATCATCTGAAGATTACCAAGATTCTCCTTATTTCAATCAACCCTCTCCCCCCCCCCCCTTTTTCCAATTAGATGTTCAGTTTCAGTTTGTTCAGACAATAAAAGTATCGATACCTTGAACTTTGAAACGTTGGAGAAAGGGGAGCGATGTTTCTCACCTCGTAAACAATGGACTTCGTCAACTTCCGTTTGCATGAAACCTCAGGTCAACACCTAGTAGGGCGCTAGACAGAATGGCGGGTCTGGAAGAAATAAAACTTTAACGGGTGGGCAATGATCCTTGCAGGCCCCTATAAATTATAGCAAATAAGTTGTATGTGATTATTTGATGTAAAAATTTCACACAGCATACTGATCACTCCCAGGATTCTTTCTACTAACGTCTGTACTTTCACTTTACTCTTGGTTCACGGTGTAAAGTGGGGGGTCGGTAGGGAACACGTGCCGCCCTCTTCATTTTTATTAACAAAATGATCCTAGATTTCCTTACCAGTTTTAAATTTGTTTAAAACGATAAATGAATAGCATGTATAGACTTGAATATTTATGAATTGCAATCATTGCTCAATTTCTCTGCAAATGTACATCTGCTTTACCCTTCCTTAGGATTAGAGTTGGAGGATGTAGGAGTGTCCTTACCATTTGCCTCTCCCCACTCAATTCATCAAAACTAGACTTTCCCAACGCTCTTTCGGTTCCTTCCTATTGAAGTATCGAAGTGGAAACACTCCCTCTATCCATTTTATATTTAATAAGGATTCATTTATCGTTACTTTGGCGTGTGGCATTATCATATATTAAAAAGAAACAGAGGGACCCACAGGGGCCGTCAACGAGTTTATGTGAAAACACAAATTATTTTTATTATATTGTATTTTTTTAATGATAACATTGGCCTAATATTTCCTTTTGTAAACTCCACAGGCCGATAAATTTTGAAGTCGGGAAAAATTATCTTTTCTCTGTGCCTACTGCATCAGATCTAGGCAAAGTTCACACTTTGAAGATATCATTCTACCACGTTTCATCCCTTCTAGATATATTCCAATTTGGCTTGAGACACCGACAAATATATATTGATGAAATCGAAATCTTCTATCAAGAAAAAAACAAAAAGTATTTTTGAATTTTTATTCCATCATATACGATGTGTCGCTATGTTAAACATTTCCTTTCAAATATTATACAGCATGCCTGCTCTAAATGAGAATCAGTTGTATGACCTAAATATACTATAACCTGTCTAGCCTGAATATAACATAACCTGTCTAGCCTAAATATAACACAGTTTTTCTAGCCTGAATTTAGCATAACCTGTCTAGCCTGAATAACATAACCTGTCTGACCAAAACATAACATAACCTGTCTGACCTAAATATAACATTACTTATCTACCTAAATATAACAAAGCTTATCTAGTCTAAATACAACACAGTTTATCTAGCCTAAATTTAACATATCTTATCTAACCTAAATGTAACTGATCATCTAGCCTAAATATAACATTATCTAACCTAATGTAACAAAGCTTAACTATAGAGCTAAATATTAAATAGTGTAATAATAATAAATATTTTATACGAGAACAAGCGACTTAGATATAGCTAAGGCTTTCTACATCTAACGAGCTCTTGTCGAGTTCATAGTGTTTGGTCTAAACGTTTCACGAGTGTGTAACAGAACACAAAGTCTTTTGACAGTTTCAATGAAATAGAACCTTTATAAAAATATTTATGGGCACATACATATAGGGATGCGGTGGCTGAGTGATTTAACGTTTGGCTTCCGAACCTGGTGTCCTGGGTTCGAATCTCCTTGAAGAATGGGATTTTGAATTTCAGGATTTTTAGGACGCCCCTGAGTCCACCCAACTCTAATGGGTACCTGACTTTAGATGGGGAAATTAAAGGCGATTGGTCGTTGTGCTGGTTACAGGACACCCTACTGGTTAACCGTTGGCCAAAAAAACAAATGACCTTAACGTTATCTGCTCTATAGATCGCAAGGTCTGAAAGTGTTTGCTACATAGTTTTCCTTTCGTTTTCTAAGTTTCACTCGTTCCTTCAGAAACTAACATTATTATGTCCTAATCCTAAATTCTTACACAGCATCAGCTATTCATAATGAAATTATGTTCTTAGTGAAGTCCTGACAACCTCTTTTTATGTAGTTACAAAGTTAATATCTACTCACTCTGTCTGTCTGATAAAAAGTCTGTAGAAGTTATTTCTCCCACACCCAATCTTGTATCAAGTTGAAATTTTGCAAAATTATTTCTTTTACCTGACAAAACAAGAATCCATTAAAAATAACCAATTAGTTGGCTGAATTATTGGTAATTAATTATTTGGTTTGGTATAGAACAGAAGAAAGAAATTGTACTTGATTGATGTTGTGTTGTGAGTTGAAATAGTCACCTTTATACTTTGTAGAGAGAAATAGATCACGGCGTTTAAGTTTGAAACTAAGAATAGATAACTATAAAACCTTCTAGTGTCATGAGCACTTCGCTGGCACACACAGATTTAGATTAAGGCTTTGCGAATCGCCGCCGAAAAAAAAAATATTCGAAAAATAAAATTTTTAAAACAGCTCATTTAAAAGTGATACATTTTGTTCAATAGGCATGTTTGTAACTTATAATTCAAAGCTCCAACAAAACATGTCGGAAGTGGAAGGACAAATTAAGTGGACCAATTAGATTCTACTCTAATTTTTTTTTTGCATTTTTAGGATTCAAGCATAAATTGTGAGCTATAATTCCAAATTTATTTTACTAGAAAAATAGCAGATTGAGTAAAGGTAGGGAAAAGGCGACTAGGAAAAGAATATTTGGGTTCAAAGTCTTTCTTTAAAAAATTATGATAAATTCATGTGAAATTACATACACACTGTCGCCATATTTGACTTCTGTTTTAAAACATCATGTTTTCGTCTTGAAAGGGGAGGTGGCGGTAGAGTGAAAACAATTAATCCTCGATCCTTTTTATAATTTCTGCTTATGATTGCATTTGGCATTAAAGAGGTGGGGCGACTCGATATAAGAATTTAATTTATAGCATATCTAAATTATATTAGAGACAGATTTTTTTTAAATTTTGTAACTTCTTAACTATAAAACAAAAAGAAAAAGTATTGGTTTGTCCGATGGGGGAAGGTGATTGCACGTATCGCCCCACCCGCCTGGTACAACCCTTTTTCATTTTATATTTACTAAAGATAAAATTTGAGATTAGATTGTGGTGCGACATAATATACAAATGGGTTCACATATCAATACGAAGCTTATATAGATATTCAACTAATTTTGTTCATAAACTATGATTTTTCCATAAAAATAGGACTGCCCCCCCCCACTCAGAGGGCTAGAGCGGGGAGGGCAGTAGATGCTATCGCCCCCCCCCCCCATTACCCCACTGAATCGGCCAAGATACTAGAAGGGGAGCGATATAATATATAAATTATATTTAATTCAACTAATTTTATCCACAAACTATGATTTCCCCATAAAAGTAGAACCCTAACCCTAACCCCCTACTCAAAGGGTTTAGGTGGGAAGGGCAGTAGAGGTATTCTCCCCCCCCCCTTAATCGGCCAACAGGGGAACGACATAATATAGAGATCGGTTAAAACACCAATTACAAGTTTTAATCATATAGATAATTAATTGATTCTGTTAGCAAGTTGTGATTTCTACAAATAAATTGGACCGCCCCCCTACTCAAAAGTTTAATGGGGGGTGCGGGATTGATGTCATCGCCCCCTCCTGACCACACAAAGGGGGGTGAAATAATCCAAAAATAGGTTGAAATATAAATAATTAGCATATATTATTAACATAAGTAATAAATATAAATTCGTATACAAATTGTGTGAATTCTATACTAAAATTCGTGCCCCCCCCCCTTCGGGAGGAAGGTCGGTCGAGTGAACGGGGTGGCGATCGCCCCTACCGCCCCCCCCCCTGGATCCGCCAGTGATTCTTCCCACCGGTTGCGACGTTCAGGCTTTCTATGACGATTGGTCTCGTTCAAATACATTATTATACTTTATTTCAGAATTCGTTTTTCACTGGCTGACTTCAGTATTGAAACTGACCAATCAGTGATAGTCTTTAATCAGAATTGAATTGTCAACAAGTTTCCAAGTGTTCACCCTGAAAGCTTCAAATAAAAGACGTTTACATATAGATTTAATTAAACTGTATATTAAAGAACTCTCATTGTTTTTTTTTCCTTCGTTTGGTATTATCAAACATTAATAATGGACCTCATTCACCAATCGTAAACAAACAACATTTAGCCACGTGATAATATTGATAAAACAACGAGAAAAAACGTATCACGTGACAGCCTGTGTATTACGTAATTTGTATAGAAGAGATAGAGAGTCACGTGCCTAAATGGTGTTTGTTTTCGATTGGTGAATGAGATCCATAGAGAGGATTTTGTGTCATAAGTTTCATTAGAGTTCTCTGCTCTTCGATTATTAAGATCCGGTTTACTTTCGGTTTTTTCCATTGTGGCATTTATTTTCGTACCAATGTTTAATTCATAAAATTCTAGAATTATGTGTTGTATGATTCACCTTCTAAGTAAAACCATTCATACAGCGAGTGTCGTCTGCAAAACATTTATTTAAACAGCTTTCTAAAAAATAGACATTTCAAGAAGTTTTTTTTCATCAATGTGATTCTAGAGGATATTCATCTTTTTACACTACCTCTATTCAATGCGTATCTTCATTGAAGGTGTGTGGGTGGGTAGACGCTATTCTCAAAAACATTTCTAACGATTTTCATGGAAATTTAACAGTTGATGTATATCGCTTTTTCCAACCTTTTCTCAAGCTCAGATTTCTCTTTTGTCTCAATACGTTTAGGACTAAACAATCACTAAACTCACTTTCAATCTATGTTGAAACTGCTTACAATACACAAAATTAAAAGTAATAGGCCTACCTCGTTTTTATTTTCTTTTACCAAATTTTTCTTTCAGAGCTTTGCAAGACTATAATTTTAGTTCTGTTACAAAATGAAGTTTCCTGTGGACATATTGAACACAATTAATTATTTAAAATATTTTTAATAATATTTAAATATTATTTTTGAAAATCCTTAAATTCCTCTTAATCTAAATCAGCTTTTCTAAGGTGAGGGGCATAATTTGCTGACGGTAGTTGAAGGTGTCTTTTTTTTTACAAAGCTTATATCAAAGCTTATATCAACTCACTCGGTCTGGTAAAAAGTTTGTACACATTTTTTCTCCCACACCCAATCTCGGATTAAGCTTAAATTTTGCACAACTATTTCTTTTACTTGACAACACAAAAATCAATACAACAAATAAATTAACTATTGGTAATTAACTTTTTGTTTGGTATCTTGAACAAGTGAAAAAAATCGTACCTGAGTGAACATTTTCAATGCATTAAAAAAACGATCATGTAAACATTCACCAAGATACCCCCTTCTTCCCTTCCCCTTTCACAATACAATCATATCGGTAACACGTTCATCCCACACACATTGATGTTTTTTTGATAGTTTGTATTTCACAGCTACTGACCATTGTGCTAAAATTATTGTCTGCATGAATGGACCATTAGGGGACCGCCTCTGAGTTTTTGTTTTCACACAAACTCTCTTTGTAATCTTGTTTTGAAATTTAAATCCGATATCATCAATTAGGATTCTATATAATACAATTATTATGATCTACTAAACAAACTTGTAAAACTGTTGCAAAGATAAGAAAATTTTTTATCTAATTAAAAAACAAAATATGATAAGAAACTTTTTGAGGTCCCAGATTTAGACCTAGATGTAGACGTAAGTCCATGTCTAGTTGGAGACTTTAACGATGTGTTGCCAGGAAATGTCTGCAGTGCTGTGTCTACTGGTGGTCTGCTTTCTCCAAGTCAACAAAGTCACAGCGACGGACAAACGTATGTACTCGAAATAGATCAAATAAGGTTTACTGAAGTAGATGTACATTAAATATACAAACATTTCGGCCACAGGGACAGGCGTGCTAAAGACTAGAGCAGGGAAACAGACAAGTTTTACCTAATGTAACTCAAAACATTACAAGTATTTGAATAACTTCCTACATGTTTGAATAGTCCTTACTGTTAAAAAGAAATCTATTACTCAGGTCTTCTAAAGATCTGTGAATTCATTCCCATCTATAGAACCTAAGGGCGAACTTTTTCATTCCCATCTATAGAACCTAAGGGCGAACTTTTTCATTCTCATCTATAGAACCTAAGGGCGAAATTACTTTTTTATTCTCATCTATAAAACCTAAGAGCGAAATTACTTTTTCATTCCCATCTATAGAACCTAAGGGCGAAATTACTTTTTCATTCCCATCTATAGAACCTAAGGGCGAAATTACTTTTTCATTCCCATCTATAGAACCTAAGGGCGAAATTACGTTTTCATTTCCATCTATAGAACCTAAGGGCGAAATTACTGTTTATTCCCATCTATAAAACCTAAGGGCGAAATTACTTTTTCATGCCTATCTATATAACCTTAGGGCGAACTTTTTCATTCCCATCTATATAACCTAAGGTCAAAATTACTTTTTCATTCCCATCTATATAACCTAAGGTCGAAATTACTTTTTCATTCCCATCTATATAACCTAAGGTCGAAATTACTTTTTCATTCCCATCTATAGAACCTAAGGTCGAAATTACTATTTCATTCCCATCTATATAACCTAAGGTCGAAATTACTATTTCATTCCCATCTATATAACCTAAGGTCGAAATTACTTTTTCATTCCCATCTATAGAACCTTAGGGCGAAATTACTTTTTCAATGATGTGAACCTTGCAATGTTTAAAGTTTGAAAAAATTTTGCACTGTCTAACAACACCATTCTTTAAACAATCTGGAGGGTGAGACTCTGTGTTCGTCATTAGTCTACAAAATGAGAACCACAGTTAAACCTTTTCTTTATGTTTGTTTTATTTTGGTTTTGGATCTACAGAACATTTTTCTATTAAATATCACACCCGTCACTCCCAACCCAAGACCGCCACGATTTGTTGGAGTTAATTTCATAATAGCCTCCGCCAACAAAAAATCAACAACCTTCCAATACAGTCTGTAGATCCGCTCTTGCCTTTAAATAAGAAGACAAAAAAAAAAGACTATCAATTAATCTACTTAATAGATTTACATCCAATACATGATAATCCTATACATGATTTATCTAATACCCGATTTATCCTTTACGTGATACATCCTACATATGATACATCCTAAACCTTTGATACAGGTGCTGCTGTTTGTTTTGATAGACTTGGCTGCTTTGCTACTGAAGGTCCATTTGGTATAAGTTTAGAAAGACCTTTGGTATTGCCTCCGGAAAGACCAGAACAAATAGGGTAAACATTTTGTTACTAAAAATACTAAGCTGTTATTGATTTTGCATATTTTGATCGTTTGTCAGTCTGTCACTCTTCTTTCTCAAAAACAAAAAGCGCTAATTAAAATTGTCGGATTAAACAATTGCTACTTTTGATCTTCTGAAAGCGAAGTCCATGTTTTGAAAATTGAATAAGCAAAACATTTTTAATACAAATACACCTATTTATATAACATATAATCAAAATAATGTCTAGAGTATAGTTTTGAAAAAGGAATTTTTCTCCAAAACATGTATATGCAAAGGAATTTTAAAAATTAAACAAAGTTCAATGTGTTGAACTAGATAAGCGACCTATGGTCTAGCGAAAATGTTCACTTTTGTTTGAAAAATAGTTGGCAGTTATTGTGAATTAATAGATTTAATTGATGCACTAAACACAAGGCGACAAGCTGAAGGTCATATTTTTCCTTCACAAGTTTTTTTTATAAAGTTTCTCGTCTGCTGATAGTTTGTTGCTCAATGTCTCTGACTTCTATAAAGAGAGTTTCTGTTACTTTTTCTGGGCCATAAGATACGCCCCTTTTTTTTTTTTTAAAAATTCTATTACTATCATAATAAATCTCTAGTAACAAAACTAGAAAAACAAGCGCAATTGAACTCCAATTTACTTCTAATTTTGGTAATGCTAAAAAATATCAAAGCCTGCCATATAATTTATTTTACTTACTGCTTAACTAAAAATGGACCAACATAATCATCTTCGAGTTTGCGTGAAAACACGAATTTTCTTTGTTATCTTGTTTTAATCATATGTGACTGCATTACCAACGTCATAAGAGCAGTTACAATAAGCAGCTTACGAACGAGTAAGTCCACACTTTTTTCTTACGAAATGAAACTTAAAATGTTAAAAGAAGGAATTCCTCACGTCAGCTATCAACATCTTTATTAGAGCGAGTGTAAAACTTATGTATCCACAGAACCATATTCCAACTCTATACAAGAGACAGATCCAATTCCTCACTCAATCTTCCAGCAACACGTCTAGATGACCTGACTACAGTGTGGGCTCAATTTAAAAACAAACCAACCAAAATTTTGTCTCATGGTTTTATCGATAATTCTAATGAAACTCCTTATCAAAGGGTAAGTTCCTCTATTGAAACAACTTATCCATCAAAGGATGGATTCCTCTATTGAAACAACTTATCCATCAAAGGGTAAGTTCCTCTATTGAAACAACTTATCCATCAAAGGATGAGTTCCTCTATTGAAACAACTTATCCATCAAAGGATGGATTCCTCTATTGAAACAACTTATCCATCAAAGGGTAAGTTCCTCTATTGAAACAACTTATCCATCAAAGGGTAAGTTCCTCTATTGAAACAACTTATCCATCAAAGGGTAAGTTCCTCTATTGAAACAACTTATCCATCAAAGGGTAAGTTCCTCTATTGAAACAACTTATCCATCAAAGGGTAAGTTCCTCTATTGAAACAACTTATCCATCAAAGGGTAAGTTCCTCTATTGAAACAACTTATCCATCAAAGGGTAAGTTCCTCTATTGAAACAACTTATCCATCAAAGGGTAAGTTCCTCTATTGAAACAATTTATCAATCAAAGGGTAGATTTCTAAAAAGAAACAAATTATCTATTAAAGAGTATTTTACACTCGTGGTACTGTAAAACTGTCCATCTTATTGTAATTTTCTAGTCGGTGAGGACACTATTCTTTTCATTTACTTTGAGGACCAGAGGACGTGTTGAATATTTTGATGTTTCTTTTAGATTTCATGGGATACTAAATAAATACCGAGAAAAAAATAAGATATGGTTTTATTTACAGAATCTGAAGGACGAGTTACTGGCACATGGTGACTATAATGTCATTATTGTGGACTGGTCAAAAGGGAACTCTCCACCCTACACCCAGGCAACAGCCAACACGAGAGTCGTGGGCGCTCAGATAGGCTTGTTGGTAGATGAACTCATAGTAAGTACACGTGTATATAGCAAAGTTGGTAGATGAACTCATAGTAAGTACACGTGTATATAGCAAAGTTGGTAGATGAACTCATAGTAAGTACACTTGTATATAGCGAGGCCGAAATGAAGTAAAATCGCACTTCAGTGTAGAAAGCAAAAAACAAATTTCTAAGGTCAACACACGACTATTTTTAGTCAAAATAAGGGCTTGAACTGTAAGCTTCATGGAAACCCACTTATAGTCAGTGGCGTCACTAAGATCAGTGTCACTCGGTGCGGTAAGCTGGGGGTGTCACCCCCCCCCTTCCCTCCCAGGAAAAATAAACTCAGCCTAAAAAACAAATAACTATTGTTTATTTTGTTTCTTTTTGTTGAACAATCGTAAGCTAATGAATTGATTGGTTACACACGAAAAATGGTTTTCAATTCTATTTCAGTTATTAGGTAATTACATAGAATAAAAATGTACAATTATTGAATTGAGAAACATTGAGTTGAACATATTTTTTTATTAGAGATTATTTAAGACAGTTTAGACCCTAAAATAAATAATTGACCGACTCTATTAAAGCTATAGTATTTTATGGATCTAGGCTTTGCAAAAGCTCGAAAGGATTTAGATCTAGATCTCATTTTAAGAACTACACTTTGCACATATATTTTTTTACTTGTGAAAATATTAAAAAAGTCTATTGATTTCATTATTTAATAAAATTAAGCTTCAAATGTGTGTTTCGAAAGCATTTTTACACAAATAAATTCGTTCTTTATATCTGCGAATTTAGATCTCCTGACGCACATTCTTTCATTAGACATTACCAAAAGGTTACACTTTCATTCATTCGCGTAATCTAATAGAAAAGGTCACGCATGCCCAGACCGAAATGCTAAAAACTCTCTTTTGCTAGCTCTAAAAACTATTTCAGCTGTAAGGTGATAGAACTTCTCTTAGCAAAGATAGTTTTATAATTAAACACATGAACATACTAATTACAGTTCATTCATTTCATATTTTAATAAAATTAACATTCTATTTTTTTTCTAAAGCATTTTACATACATTCGTTCGTCATTAGTGCAGCTCTATTCTTGATATCGCGTGCTTCTATATATATTTTAAAAAATTGGATTCATGTCAATTAGCTATTTTTAGCTCCATTCATAATATTTTTTCATTCATGAATTCATGCATTCACTTTACTTATAACATTATTATTGTCTTTAATCGTTTCTAATGCACAATATCAGTGACCACATCAGCAATGGTCAGCAATACACAAACTAAGGCCCGCAGGCCGCGGGTAATGTCCGGCTAGTATAAAATACAATAATGATTAAAGATATACTTAGTCCAAAGATCTCCAGAGCAGGGCACACTTCTTCCGAGTACCCCAAGACACACGACCAATAACTAACAGAAAAAATATATACAGTTCACAACACATGTCCAGTGGTCAAGCTGGTAAGTCAGAGCAAAAGGCCTCTAAACACACTTTAGTAGGCCTTATATACCTAACCTTCTTAAGGGGAATCACTCCTGTCTTTACAATTGATCAAAAGTATATTAACTCCCCATTATGTCACATCTAGAACATAACTAGGCAACTGTTGATATTTCTATAGATCAACATAAGCAAACGCTGACATTGTCTAGAACATAACTAGGCAACTGTTGATATTTCTATAGATCAACATAAGCAAACGCTGACATTGTCTAGAACATAACTAGGCAACTGTTGATATTTCTATAAATCAACATAAGCAAACGCTGATATTGTCTAGAACATAACTAGGCAACTGTTGATATTTCTATAGATCAACATAAGCAAACGCTGACATTGTCTAGAACATAACTAGGCAACTGTTGATATTTCTATAAATCAACATAAGCAAACGCTGATATTGTCTAGAACATAACTAGGCAACTGTTGATATTTCTATAGATCAACATAAGCAAACGCTGATATTGTCTAGAACATAACTAGGCAACTGTTGATATTTCTATAGATCAACATAAGCAAACGCTGATATTGTCTAGAACACAACGTAGACAACGTTTAATATTTTCTAGAACTTGGGCAACTGATGATGATGTTTAGAACCCAGGCACCTGCTGATCACACGATTGCTTTTAGTTTAAGAACTCTTGACGTCTTTGTTTTAAAACAGATTTGTTAACAGTAATTTGAGGGCTTCAGTACTGGCTGATTGGGGCATTGGGGTGATCACCTCCTCATTTTACATTCTAAAGTTTAAAGGGGATGGGGGAACGTACTTTGTAGAAAAACTAAACAATGAATGTAATATAAGTCATAAGTCAATAATGTAGATACTATAAAGTCACCACCCGTCCTACAGAAAGCACGATTGACATTAACAATAACTGTAGTTACACCTTCGTGTTGTCTCATGAGACTTACCAAGCTGCCACAACTTAGCGCTCTACTGAACAAGTTCATTCATTCTGTTTCCTTTTTAATTCATTAAACTTTTTTTTTGTTCCATTAATGGCTTTAGAAAAAAAAAGGTATGTCTGCTTCAGACTTTCATCTCATTGGTCACAGTCTTGGAGCTCAAATTTCTGGTTATGCAGGAGAACGAATACCTGGTTTAGCACGCATATCTGGTAAGTCATATTCTATCAGGCTTTTCATTTTGCCAACACCCAAACCCATGCAACACTGATAATATTAAAAACTTTCTTATAAAAGACTATGAGAAAACTTAATGAATATAATATTAAAAAGATAGTAATCTAGATTTTGTCATATTATCCTAGTTTACTTTTGTATTTGATTTGAAGGCATCGATCCTGCTGGCCCCTACTTTGAGAATACAGATCCTGTAGTAAGACTTGACCCAACCGATGCTGTCTTTGTAGATGTCATACATTCTGATGGAGCACCATTAGGACTGCTAGAACTAGGTCAGAGGTCATAATCTATATGTGAACGTAACGAATTATGATAAAGTAAAATGTTTGCATATAAAACATCTCTTATATATTAGGTCTGGGTACCAAGCAAGCTGTAGGCCATCTTGACTTTTTTCCAAATCTTGGTCGAGACCAGCCCGGCTGTACAAGAAATCCTTTCACACAAATATCTCAATGGGGATTGGTGGAAGGTCAGTGGAATTCTTCTTACAGAATCTTGTAATTAGCAATTTTAGACTAAGATTTTCTATAATGTAGCAAGAAAAACAATGTTATTAGGTATCAGACTTCAGATAGTACAAATCTTGTTTTTCTGATTCTAGGTTCTATAGAGACATTGATTTGTAATCACATGAGAGCTTTTCATTACTATGTAGAAAGTATAAACACCAGATGTCCATTTGTTGGTTATCCGTGTAACAGTGAACAAGACTTCACTGTAAGCTCATTATTAGAGTTGCTACTGTTTTTAATAACTATTATAATTAGTCTTAATTGTTTATGACATCGACTTTTTAAATTAAATTTTATCTCTAAAAAGATTTTAATATTTGAATTAAAATAGGGCTAGTTTGATTCTGGGTTTTGAAGCATGTAGCGGGCTAAAAGAATGAAATGTAGGCCTTGGTTTGTGTCAGGGAGCTTTACTTCAATAGACTTATTGACTTTTAGATCTCTAAAGAGCTTTAAATTTTTTCGCCCCGCCCTAACGACTTCTGATATTAAGAAAACTTTACTTGTTGTAAAGCCCGCAAGGTCTTCACTTGCCCAAAAGACGTCAAGATCTTCAAAAATATTTTTTTGCACTAAGACATTTTGGTCTTTAAATATCTTTACTTAAACTAAAGACCAGTAAGTCTTCAAAGATCTTAACATTTTCTAAAGACCATTAGGTATTCAATTATCTTCACTTGCACTGAAGACAACCGAGTCTTCATAGAACTTTACTTGTTCTAAGGACCTTTAGGTCGTCATGGATTTCTTTTTTTTTGCCCTTAAGACCTCACAGACTTGAAAGACCTCTTGGTTTTCAAAAATCATTACTGCGTCAAATCTTGAGGGGTCTTGACTTGCTCTAAAGTAACAGAATTCAATCAATTATCAAAAGATCTTAATATCCTGTGATATTTTACAGAATGGTGTGTGTAATGTTTGTGGTACTGGAGGATGTCCCTACATGGGTTTTCATGCTGACAGAAGCAAACCAAGCCCAGGACAACGACGTAAAATTTATCTGACAACAGACAACCACCGACCATTTTGCAGTATGTAGAAAATATATTTGACCGTTTTATGTATATTTTAAATAGATCGCTTTATTGGTTAAAAGATTCAAGAAGATATATTTCATTATGTTTTACAAATAATATAATCTCTAATGTATATTACATAAAACTAGATTATTAAAATCGAATAATCAGTAATAATGATGTTCAGTCAACTATGCATTTCTTTTATCAGTGTATCATCTTGAACTGACAGTAAAGATGAGTTCTATAAGTGGTCAGTCAGAGCAAGGATATATTACTGTAGATATAGTGGGCGATCAAGGCAGTACTAACGATGTTCGTCTAAATTCTGTGTAAGTTTTGACTGGCAATTGTTTACTTTCAAGTACAGAATTTGTAGTTCTCTATTAATAATGAAGCTTGAATTTGAATCCGAAGATTAAGAAGAAATGCAGCATTTTGCGTGACTGCGCAGATTCAACATAGACAATACCATTGTCTACGGGTGGTCGAAATAAGTTATCTTTTTGCTCCCTTCGTCTTCAGAAATATCTTTCCTTACAATCTGAAACGTTTATTCCGCGACATTTTTCAGAAGTTGTTTCCTTTGGAAGGAATTAGCTGCCAGCTCCTCCGTGGCATCACAGACGTCAAGAATGGGAGGGGGGGGGGGAGTGTCACATCTGTTGAGCTCTGGTTCCGGGGTGCTATGCAGGAAGCAGCTAGATCTTAGCGAACGTATTCACCAAAGTGCCCGCGCTCCATCACGTGACCTCCTAGATCGAAGGTGTCGTCCATCATAAGCATACAATGACAAGACTTAAATACGAATAGCGTAAAACTCGGTGTAGCTAGTGTAGAGGAGCTGATTATTCTTTAACAGATGGCTGGGCTAGGCACATAGGGGGACGAAGGAATATCAAAAGTTTCGGCGAAAGAAATCTAAAATTGAGTCAATTGTATTGTTCAGTCCTTATTATTATTATGTTTTCATCTTCTAGTCTTGTAAATGTAAACATACTTTGAAAGGACCTATTATTATGTTTTCATCTTCTAGTCTTGTAAATGTAAACATACTTTGAAAGGACCTATTATTATGTTTTCATCTTCTAGTCTTGTAAATGTAAACATACTTTTAAAGGACCTATTATTATGTTTTCATCTTCTAGTCTTGTAAATGTAAACATACTTTTAAAGGACCTAATCATATTTTGTTGCTGAATGTTCACAGTGTGACGGAATTTGAAGTCGGGAAAGAATATCATTTCTCTGTGCCCACTCCATCAGACATTGGCAATGTTCAGTCGGTGAAATTTTCCTTCGTACAAGTTCCTCCACTTCTGAATGTGTTCCAGTGGAATCTTCTTGGCCTGAGACATCCAAAACTTTATATAGATGAGATTGATGTCTTCTTTCAAGAACAAAACAAAAAGTAGGTTATTTTATTTTTTATTATTTATTTGTCGGCATGCATTTGACATTTGTAATGAACTCTAATTGTTTGGGATAAATAATGATCAGTGTGATAAATATTTATTTAAGAAACTACAATAAACATGTGACCCTGACAGTCGCTCACCCCTGCAGCAGAAAATATATTTCTTTTGGATTACGAAATATAAGATTAAATATCAAGATTTAAAGATCAGATCAAATGTTTTTATAAATAGCTTATGTTACGAAGTCTATTTTGTGCTAATTATGTGTCACTTAAACCAGAAACACATCGCCCGTAAAAGCGTCATGTAGACCTACAAGATAAGTAGACATTCAAAGTAATATATCTCTGACTTTATCTACTATTTTGTAGTTGAATAAAAAAAAAACATTCTCATTGGTTTTTTTTCTCTATTTCAGATTGCGTTTTTGTTCTACTGGTTTGAGTGTAGAAACTGACCATTCAGTGACCATCTCTAGACAGTGTTAAATTGCCAACTATCAACTGCTGTTATATTCTTAATATCTGATATCTTACATCTTGCTAGCAAAAAAAAAGTTTTGTTTGAAATTTTAAAAAATAATTAAACTCCGCATAAATGAATAAACACATTTGTATTTTTCTACATTTAGTAAATCTTAACAGCTGATTTAGAATTACTAGATCATAAGGAGAACGTTAACTCTTTCATCTCTAAATTATAAACTATAAAACATTAACTCTTTCATTTCTAAAATATAAACTACAGAACGTTAAATCTTTCATCTCTAAATTATAAACTATAAAACATCGACTCTTTCATCTCTAAAATATAAACTATAAAACATTAACTCTTTCATCTCTAAAATATAAACTACAGAACGTTAACTCTTTCATTTCTAAAATATAAACTACAGAACGTTAACTCTTTCATCTCTAAAATATAAACTACAGAACGTTAACTCTTTCATCTCTAAAATATAAACTACAGAACGTTAACTCTTTCATCTCTAAAATATAAACTACAGAATGTTAAATCTTTCATCTTTAATAAATAATATGCTAGGAACCAACAAACCCAGAGATGTTTCTCAATACTAATAGATGAGACATATTGCTTGTTGTTACGCATTCTCCAATCTATTAGAATGCCCTTTTACAGTTTAGTCAACCCACACACACACAACGATGCGAACTCATATAACTATCAATAGTGCTATTCAATGTTTAAAAAATGAAGGAGGAAAAAAGAACTATCGCGTTTATTTGGACGGTGTTTAGTGCAGTGGTTAATTTTAAAAAAAATGCGATGTGTCGATGATTGGCATAAACCACTTGACTATGTATCAATGATGCTCAAGTTTGAATACCGACTACACATGAGTTGTGTACGACTGTGTTGCCAGACCTCTCCCTTAAAGGAGCCTCCATATTAAATTAATATAATAATTTACTTTTTACAAAATTTGCATAATATTTAAATATATATATATAAATAAATATATATATATATATATATATATATATATATATATATATATATATATATATAAGGAAAAAAATATTTACAGTTCCATTGAAACCTTTGTAGATCAAATCTTTTTGACTTTGACTATATAATCATTAGGGACGTACCCTTCGTATTATAGTCAATAGAAAGATATTGTCATTGTATAGTGTAGCTCTATTGCATGAAACAAGGATTGCTTAACAATTAAAAAGCACTAAAGCATTGTATGATGGAAAGTGTACTGAACAGATGGTCAACGAATAACAACATCTGGTCAAAAAAAAAAGGTTAGGAAATATGAACGGGGTTGATATCTAGATGATAAATAGATGAAGATAACATATTCATATTTTGCAAATGGCAATAAAACAATAAATACAAAATAGCAGAGGGAGTTTTGTGTTTCACAAAAACTCGTATCTGGACCTTGTGGGACCGTTACTTTGTAGCAATACAGGTCATGGGCAAGTTTTGATAATTTTAGCAAGACAAACTTGAGGGTGAAGTTAGATTTCAAATTTTTATTGTTCTTTTTATTGTTGAGATATGAAATGATCAGTAGGGACCTATGTATCAAGTAGTTCAGTCTTCAGACCTTGCGTTCCGTGGAGCTTATGAATGTGTTCTAATGAGATACAAGGGCGAAAAGATGATGTAAAAATTATCAACAGCTACTGTAGACGCCTAATGGTCATCACAACGGCTAAACGCCTTGACAAATGAATGTCAGGTTGAGGACTCAGGAATGCCTTAAAACTCAAAGTTCAAATTGCAATCTTCATCGGGATTCGAATTAGCGACCACTCGGTTCAAAAGCCTAGCGCTTTGCAATACGGCCACCACGTCCCACGGTGGATAAATTGACATATTCATTAGGACAAAAGAAAAAAGAATCGTTAGGCGAAGGCTTAGAATATGATGTAATGAGATTTTGAATTTTCGGGATCAATGTTGGTTAACTTCCTTGACATTATATGTAAGCTCTGTTTGCTTAAGCAAATATAAATTACCACATTATTTAGTGATGGGGGTGGGGGAGCGGGAGGGTTTGGCTCCATGGGCGTCTGAAACCCTCTGTACGCCACTATCCTTGAGTCCATCCAACATTAGGTATCTGTCATTATCTGGAGAAAGTTAAGGTGTTAGCTCCTTGTGCTGACCACATGATACTCTCGTTAACCGTTGGCCAAAGAATTATGTTAGATTTACATACAATCCCTAATGGGTTGCATAATCTGAAAATGAAAACAGTTTTATAAATTCAACGAAAATAAACTTGTTTAGCTAGGTTGTTGTTTATAGTCTTTTCTTTTTCATTCATTACTCCCTAGTTTCGACTTACAGTTTTCTTGTTTGGGTTCCCCGATACTGATCACAACATTTCTTGAAATCTTTGTCTGTTTCTGGTTCATAAAATAACATGTACTAGTTTGTTTTCTTTTACCAACGACAAGAAAAGAAATAACTAAAATGACAGGCAAATACTACATTTACAAACATTTAGTAATCTGTAGAGATCTCCTATCACCAAGGACGTTTGTTATGCTGATAAGAGTCGGAAAGAATTGTATTTTTAACTGTTTATTTTTTTAATCAAAAGGTCATATACTATGAAAAAAAAAACGTAACAAGAACAAGAAAACAAGAAAACGTAACTCACGAAATATACTTAAAAATAGAACTATCGCTCTAGAGATGAAGTTCAATTCTACATGTTCTAAGGCTGGCCGCTTGATCTAGGTATTGATGCTCGGCAGGCTACTCGCTCTAAAGAAATAGTGAAATTAAAGTTCCCCTTTCAGACCTTGTGATCTATGAGACAGATGAAGTAAAGGTCACCAGGTTCTGTTGCCCACGGTTAACGAGGGAGTCATGTGACCAGCCCAACGCCTTCCCCAACTAATGTCAATTACCCATTAAAGCTGGGTGGACTCAGAAGACCCTGAAACTGAAAATCCCAGCCTTCACGAGGATTCGAACTCGCGACCTCCGGTTCGGAAGTAAAGCGCTTTACCACTTAGGCAACGCGCCTTTAAAGCTAGAAATACTTCTACAATTAAATTGAAAAGCAAAATGGAGCCAAGGATCAAGCTTTAATCAGTCATTGAAATATATAACAAAGTAGTAAATAAAGCAATGTCTTCAAGATTAAAGATGATAAAAATATCTCATTTCACAGACCCAGTTGCGACCTGAATATTTTACCATATTTGATGCAGACAAAGCAGTTGTCCGCAAGGGGTCTATTAAAATTCCCTTTCCGCCATCTGCGATTGTCTCTGTGTGTGTGCGCGTGTAAGTGTGTGTAGGGGGTGTTGAAGCTCTTGTAGAAGCCATTAACTGCCAGCTTCTTTCCTCAATGCCAGTTAAAGTCAACCTGACACCTGAGTTGATCTTATAATGCTTCTCTTCTGTTTCTTACAAAATTAAGGCTCTCTCACTTGTCTTGTAGTAAATAATATTTGAACCATGCTTAAATAGTACTTTTACAAAAAGTATCAAAAACACTCTATGTCATAGACATATGTCTTAAATCTATAAAAGTTTCTCAGATATTTTGACCTTTTTAAAAAAATAATCAAGTAAAACTGAACAATTAGATCCATGTATGCATTCTATCATCCTGTATATCTTTCCATTGAATCTGTTCATGCATCACAGTCCATCTATCATGCGACCAGAGCTATTTATGTTAAATACATGTTCTAAAATGCACTTTCTAAAACTATGTTTTGCTGTTCATATATTTCAACATGGCTTCTATTACTGACCTATTATTTGTATACTGTCATTATTACACTTTCTCTACGATTACACCAAGTGGTACTAGACATTCAAAAAAACTATTTCTGTTCACCTTATCTTAAACTCCCACCTGTCGCCCCTCCCCCCACATCAGTAGTTCCCAAACCATGGATCTAAACAAGGCTTCAATTCAATATTTAAACGTGAGAGAATCCACCCAACAGTAAGCTTACATTGTCAAAGAAAATTTGTCGAAGGACTTCAGCTTTTTATTTTAACTCACTGTCTTTATGGGTGGAATTTGCACACGTTATTTATCTAGCCTCCCTTTTCGGATCAAGTTAAAACTTTGCACATTTATTTATTGACAGACAAGCAATATAAAAATAACCAATTGATTAGTCAGTTAGATGTAAATGAATTAATTTCATTTTATATACAGTAGGGCATACTTAGGTAAGGGGAGATTAGTCTTGTGTAGAGAATCAGTTAGTTAATTAAAGTGTAAACTAACTATAAAACCTTCTACTTTTTATAAGTTCTTGGGTAGCTCAGTAGCTAACAAGTCGGCTTTCAATCGTGAAGGCTCGAGTTCCTAATCCGATTTGAGCAAGTTTTTTTTTTTTTGAAAAGTCAGCACAGAAACCTTCTCCCTCAACCCCACTAGTCCACAAAAGTGATTGGACCAGAGCGCACAAATATTTTCAATCGCATACATTTATTATTTTAGTCTATACCTATGAACAATTAATTACATGATTGATTCTTATCTTATCTTATATAATACAGACGTATTAAAAGATGATTACATCCTACGCGTCATGCATTCAGTCATGCATATTAACCAATGACTTAAATTCTGCCAAGTCCCTGGTTTCCCTGGCTAGCTCAGGCAACCCATTCCATGCTCTAGTAGCATTAGGGAAGAAGGAGTATTTGTACTAATTGACGCAATTTCACCCAATAAATGAATATAAGCTTTTTTTAAAAAGTATTTTTTATATTTTACTTGTTGATATCCAGTAGATTTGAGTAGATATAGTCAAACAAGTAGTTTTCAAACTACAAGACATTTTTTAAAATATACGCTATAATGCTATTTGATAAAACAACTACTCAGCGTATTTCATGTACACATTTCATGCATAATGATAATGTATTTGATTCCGATTCTACATGCATAATGCGAAATGAAAAAGACTCCTTTAGTTGATAGTAGACAAAAAATACTCTAATTTGTTTTGGGCGAACAAAGCTAGAATGATATTTCTCAGGTCTACTTTTTGTCACAATCTTAATTTTTTGTGTGTGAAATTAAATGCTCAGCATTTCGTATTTAAAGGACAAGAAAAGAAAAGATATTAATTTGGTAGTTAAATAAAAAGTAATAATCTAGATTGTGGCTACATGCAATATTTAGTATATTATTATTAACAGGTTAAGAACCACTGCTCTACACAAGACTATACCTAGACCTGCAATATCGTTCCATGGCCTTGTCATATATATAGAGAGTTCAAATTGAGTAAATCTTCATGTTCCTAGCTACATCGACACGAAAATGGCGCCATTTTCTGTTGTACTCTTGTCATTGTTGGTGACAGCAATAGAGATGAAAACTCTCGAACCAGAAGAGAATGCAGCAGAGACAATAGAAAAAAGTAACATACTCTCTAGTTGAATACACTGAATAAAATTACTGTCTGTCAGATTTGTAACTATTTTACTTTTTTTCCCTCAGGGGCGCCTGCTTGTTATGGCTCACTTGGTTGTTTTGCAACAGAAGGAGCTTTTGGAGTCAGCCTTGAACGCCCTTTAGTTCTGACACCCGAGTCCCCACAACAGATTGGGTGAGCAAAGAGTTTTAGTTATGGATCGTACGTAACTAGCCGAGTGGCTTTCTTTCCAGAACTTTGTTCTTGTGTTATATCACGCTACAGGCTTGTATTATGTGCTGACCACATTATCCTCTCGTTATTAGTAGACTAGAGAGACGGATAAGCTTTACTGTATCTGCTTCGCGGATCTCTAGGATCTAAAGGTCTAACTGCAAATGTCAAAGTGAAGTTAGGCTAATAAAATGCGTAGGACATAATCACCTTCTTATTTGAAGTAACGTCTGTATAATCTATAAGATAAGACTTAATGTCAAAATGTCAGACACGCATATTGATTTAGAATAGTAGTTGTTACTTGTCAAGGTCTACTCATTGTCGGAGCTGGCTTATTTGCCACATGATACAGGCCAGCCATGAGAGCCATCCACTTCCCCTTGTTTTGTGTTACCAAATTAAAATGCAAAAAATTATTTTGTAAATAATTATGATAGCCAACATTGTTTTTCAAACACAGAGTCATATAATATAGAGAATAAAAACATTTTTACGAGCTATAATCACGCTATCAAAATCAAACTTTAAGACGGGATTTCTGTAAAGTTTTTTTTTTTGTCTTCAGAACTGTGTTCAAGCTTTACACTCGTGAGTTCAGGACGACGTCTCAAGATCTGCAGGCTATTCACAACAACAATGCTGCCACCACATTTTCACACTTCAAAGTCGCCAAAACAAAAATTGTGGTGCACGGTTTTTTGGACAACCCTGCCATCACTAGCTGGCAAAAAGTAAGACACATTTATTTCCTCTTTGTACGATATGTCACGTGATACAAAGTATCAAGCAACACAGCTTTAAATTCTATTATAACCTGTTTTGTGTTTTTCTGTGCTGTTACATTTAGTAACATTATTAAGTTCCTGCTTTTCATTATTTGTGATTTCAGGATTTAAAAGATGAGTTCCTTAAACAAGATGATTACAATATTATTGTCGTGGACTGGTCAAGAGGCAATTTACCCCCTTACACACAGGCAACAGCCAACACTCGTGTGGTCGGAGCTCAGATTGCTGAGTTGGTTAAAGAATTGATAGTTAGTACTATTGTGATCACAGCTTACATACACTTATTGCTTTTTCATAAGATTTGTTTACCTTCATTAGACCATCACAACTTGTTTACCTATATCCAGATAAAGTCCATTAAGTGTCGCGAAGGCTGATCGTCCCAGTAGAATCCATAGACCATTGAGAACGATGTCTGTTAACGGACAGGCATGAGCTATTAACTCTTTACTCCCAGTTCTGTCTGAGAGTTACACCATGTATGAGACTATTAACTCTTTACTCCCAGTTCTGTCTGAGAGTTACACCATGTATGAGACTATTAACTCTTTACTCCCAGTTCTGTCTGAGAGTTACACCATGTATGAGACAATAAGTGAGTGTAGTGTCGATCTCCCAGCCCGCCATTTAGTAACCGCTGGAGACCTAGAGTTTAAATCACGGGGAAGTCCTGAATATTATTATGAGACCCGCCACCCCCATCTTACGGGACACTGATGACGGACACTGTGTGTTACGGTGTATCGGTTCTTTAATTTCCACTGTTGGACTCTGGGATACCGGTGCATTGAATGCGTTAGTTTCCAGGCTCCCTAAGTAACCTTCAACACATTTGTCTTCCTTAGAATTGTTTACCCTGAGTAACCTTCAACACATTTGTCTTCCTTAGAATTGTTTACCTTTATTAGAGATGTTAACTTTCATGCGTCTAGTTTACTTTCATTACAAATGTAAATTAAAACCAATAGTTTGTACCCCTTGTTTACTTTTTAAAACATTTTAAAGAATTAATGTTTCTTCTTAGAGAACGAAGGGTGTAACTGCAGCAGACTTTCATATTATTGGACACAGTCTTGGCTCACATATTAGTGGCTACGCTGGAGAGAGAATTCCTGGCCTTGCTAGAATTACAGGTAATTGTCTTTGAAGTCATTGCACTCATTATGATAGCAGACATTCCGATATTGTGAGTATTTAATGAAACTTAATGTGTGACCCTGATAACTTCTTGGCTCAGTAAAATTCTCAAAATTTAGCTTATGGCTTACTCTAAAAAAACAATTAAATAATTTTGTGAAAATAATTCAGATCCTAAAGTAGGGATCCCAAATGACAAGAATAATTATTTCTTTATTTGGGTCCAAATTGATGGATTGATTGACGAAATTTTATAGACATATTTAAGTGGTACGCCTATTGAAACTGTAACGGCAGATCCTTAGATCCTTGTCTTTATAATAAAAACATTTAAACTTTAATACTGTTTCAAACTCCTAAACATAAATTAAAATTTCTTTGTAAGATTATGTTAGAGAGACTTAGTATTAACTGGCCTCACCTATGTAAACACACACACACTATTGCCAGACAACATGATGGATGTGTACTTGATGATCGTACATTGTCTTCAGGTCTGGACCCTGCTGGACCTTACTTTGAAAACACTGATCCCACTGTGAGACTGGATCCAACAGATGCATTGTTTGTGGATGCTATCCATACAGACAGCGAGTCGTTAATTCAATTTGGTGAGTCTATATAATCCATGTTATATACATTTGGTGTTATATACATCTCGACATCTTGTCTAATTACGTTTATTACACATTTCTACTTATAATGTCATTGCACTATTTGTAAATATATAGACGCAAGCACCAAACGTAACACCTTGACTCTAAATCTTGTTATAAAAAATCTAATTTAGAAAATTAATGGAATCTGTAGGTCCAGCCAGTTACTAGATAGATCTAAATCTATTCTTTATTATGAGTTAAACATTATACTTGATACACACTGCCTGACCTACATACAAGTCGTGACACAAAAGTTACACACATTGAACAAATCCGATTTAAAGTTACTTAGGTTTTATAACTTGAACATGTGTCAATAAAAGCAGAGTACAGTTGATGCTTGAGTACAAATATGACATAATGACAATGTGACAGTTAGTTTACTGAGTACATACTTTGCTGTTATCATAGAATGTTAATGTTAACCATCAAATGTTTACAAATATTGACATGAGTTTGTTTCATTACAGGTTTGGGTACACGCGAACCAGTTGCCCATTTGGACTTTTTTCCTAATTTAGGTCGTGACCAACCCGGGTGTACTCGAAACCCATTCACCCAGATAGCTGAGTGGGGCTTGGTCCAAGGTATTGCCCTTTATTATTTATTCGTTGTTTTTTTTTTTTTTTAACATACTTATGAACCCTACAAACTATTTTATTTGTTTCAGTACCTCAAATTGTAGACAAAAGGAAATCGGGAGTTTTTTGTTTTTTTTTACTTAGGCTCTACCTGCTGTGTCTCAGTTGTAGTTAAACATTCAGTAGGTAGGGAGTTTAAAGGAAAAGAATACAGACCAAAAAAAAAAACTTTATTGTTTGAAGTATAGACCAAAAATACGAGACCAAAATATTGCAAATAGCTATACTAATAAAGATCGTAAAAACATATATGCTGTGAATAAGTGGACATGATCCTATTGTCAGGTTCGCCTTTGTTAGTTTGTCCCTATCATGTAAGAGAATTTCGTTTTTTTTTTTCCAGTAGGCCTATAAGTGTAGGCCTATATGAGATGTTTGCATTTGTTAATTTCTAATTAAAAAATTAATAATTTATGGGGAAAATATCTAATTTATTTTGAAACACAAGTGATGGCCCATGATGGCGTACAGTTATCTAATCATATATTTGTATGCCTATGTTTTTACTATTTGCATAAAGACAAAAGATTTAATACAAAACAAAGTTTCGCTAATTATTTTGTTATCTGACTTAAACTGAAATCTTATTCAAATTGAAATTGAATAGGTCAGTGACAAAGACAATGAAATAGAAATAAAACCAATAAAATAAATAAATATTTGATTAAACGAAATTTAATGTATCTAGTTAGACACGAAGAACCGAATGCTTGAATCCTGATAGAACAAAAAACCTGTATCTAATCTGAGATTTTTCAATAATGGACATTTTAGTTTTTTTCATTCACATTTCCATTCTTAGTTAAAACTAGTGAGTACATACTTATCTTTCATTACAAACTAGTAAGTACATACTTATCTTTAGTTACAAACTAAGTGAGTACATACTTATCTTTCATTACAAACTAGTGAGTACATACTCATCTTTAGTTACAAACTAGTGAGTACATACTTATCTTTCATTACAAACTAGTGAGTACATACTTATCTTTAGTTACAAACTAGTGAGTACATACTTATCTTTAGTTACAAACTAGTAAGTACATACTTATCTTTCATTACAAACTAGTGAGTACATACTTATCTTTCATTACAAACTAGTGAGTACATACTTATCTTTCATTACAAACTAGTGAGTACATACTTATCTTTAGTTACAAACTAGTAAGTACATACTTATCTTTCATTACAAACTAGTGAGTACATACTTATCTTTAGTTACAAACTAGTGAGTACATACTTATCTTTAGTTACAAACTAGTGAGTACATACTTATCTTTAGTTACAAACTAGTGAGTACATACTTATCTTTAGTTACAAACTAGTGAGTACATACTTATCTTTAGTTACAAACTAGTGAGTACATACTTATCTTTCATTACAAACTAGTGAGTACATACTTATCTTTAGTTACAAACTAGTGAGTACATACTTATCTTTAGTTACAAACTAGTGAGTACATACTTATCTTTAGTTACAAACTAGTGAATACATACTTATCTTTAGTTACAAACTAGTGAGTACATACTTATCTTTAGTTACAAACTAGTGAGTACATTCGTTGCTTATTATTCTTGTTTTACTTCATATATTTCCATTATATTTGACTATGTAATGAAAGGAGATTTTCTTTTCAATGTTTCTGGACCACAGGGACAGCCGAAGTTGTTGCATGCAATCATTTCAGAGCCATTCACTTCTTTATGGAAAGTGTCAATAGTCCATGTCCGTTTATGGGATATGCTTGCGTGACTGAAGATGACTTCACGGTAGGTAAATAAAAGTTCAACTTATATGATGAATTCATTTGAAACTAACAAATATCAAGGACGAATGTAGTTAATAAAATGCAAAGAAGGTATCGAATTTCAGTGAGTGATGGAAGCAGAAAGAATTTTTAAAAATAATGAAGGTTAAAAAAAAAGTTCAAAGACAAAATGTAGCTAACTAAATTCTTTTTTTTAGGTTACATTGTATCGCCTAAACATTGCTCCATGCCTCTTTTTATTTACTATGTAGGCCTAACTTTATTTCTTTAAAAATTTTAACTGGATCATAAAAAAATCGACATTTAGACAGAAAACAATTAACTGTGTTTAACATCTATCGTACAAATCCTCAATTACACCCCATAACTTTTTGATTTAAAAAAAAAGTATCTATTTAATGCCAAAAATATTGTATAACTTTATTAATTTGAAAAAATAACAGTTATTTTCTTAATGTATCATGATTTAAATACTAAATTCAGAACTAAGGAAGAAACTTTGTAAAACCAAAAGAGATAATGTAATAATTGACTTGGGTTCTTTGAATGCCTACCAGAGTGGTAGATGCAACTCGTGCGGTACTGCTGGCTGTGCTTACATGGGACTGCATGCTGATAAAAACATTCCACCTAGAGGACAGTCCAGAAAGATTTTCTTTACCACAGCCGCTCATAGACCTTTCTGTCGTAAGTCTTAATGTCATGTGTGCGATGTCTTTAATTGTTGTATCATGACTAAGTTGATGTGTGGGATGTCATGACTAAGTTGATATTTGGGATGTCATGACCAAGTTGATATTTGGGATGTCATGACCAAGTTGATATTTGGGATATCATGACCAAGTTGATATTTGGGATGTCATGACCAAGTTGATATTTGGGATGTCATGACCAAGTTGATATTTGGGATGTCATGACTAAGTTGATATTTGGGATGTCATGACCAAGTTGATGTGTGGGATGTCATGACTAAGTTGATATTTGGGATGTCATGACTAAGTTGATATTTGGGATGTCATGAATAAGTTGATGTGAGGTATGTCATGAATAAGTTGATGTGAGGGATGTCATGAATAAGTTGATGTGTGGGGTGTTTTGTCTGAGTTGATGTGAGGGATGTCATGAATAAGTTGATGTGAGGGATGTCATGAATAAGTTGATGTGAGGGATGTCATGAATAAGTTGATGTGAGGTATGTCATGAATCAGTTGATGTGAGGGATGTCATGAATAAGTTGATGTGTGGGGTGTTTTGACTGAGTTGATGTGAGGGATGTCATGATTAAGTTGATGTGAGGGATGTCGAGAATAAGTTGATGTGAGGGATGTCATGAATAAGTAAATGTGTGTGATGTTTTGACTAAGCTGATGTGTGGGATGTTTTGACTGAGTTGATGTGAGTGATGTCATGAATAAGTTGATGTGAGGGATGTCATGAATAAGTTGATGTGAGGGATGTCATGAATAGGTTGATGTGTGGGGTGTTTTGACTGAGTTGATGTGAGGGATGTCATGAATAAGTTGATGTGAGGTATGTCATGAATAAGTTAATGTGTGGGGTGTTTTGGCTGAGTTGATGTGAGGGATGTCATGAATAAGTTGATGTGAGGGATGTCATGAATAAGTTGATGTGAGGGATGTCATGAATAAGTTGATGTGAGGGATGTCATGAATAAGTTGATGTGAGGGATGTCATGAATAAGTTAATGTGTGTGATGTTTTGACTAAGCTGATGTGTGGGGTGTTTTGACTGAGTTGATGTGAGGGATGTCATGAATAAGTTGATGTGAGGGATGTCATGAATAATTTGATGTGGGGGATGTCATGAATAAGTTGATGTGAGGGATGTCATGAATAAGTTGATGTGAGGGATGTCATGAATAAGTTAATGTGTGTGATGTTTTGACTAAGCTGATGTGTGGGATGTTTTGACTAAGTTGATGTGAGGGATGTCATATGCATTTGATAGAATTTCATTTTTATATTCTTTCTGAAAATATTGAAACCTGCCTTTTTCTCTGCCTGGGTGGACCACTTCGGGGATCAATTTTGAGTTTATGTTTCCACCCAAACTGTCTCTGTAACCTTTTTTTTTTTTTGCCATATAAAAAGCCATGATCACTGATGTCTCACTTCTAAGTTATTTTACCCCCCCCCCCCTTCTTTTATCACATTCACTCGCCACTTGACTATCTGTCTCTATTATTCTATTCAAGTGTGATGCCTATCAACCTTGTTGACTTCTCGATAGCGCGAGACGATTTGAACTCTCTTTATCTTGCAAGACGGCTAGAATATCCGCCACGGGCACACCCCTTCACCTTTGTCTAGACCTTGAGCGCATATAACGCTTGACCCCTAGCCAGGTATTGTGGAATAAGTGGGAGGAGCTCATTTTGACCGGATGTCACATTGTCTATCATGACCTATCGCGTCATTAATTCCTCTAATGCTTTCCGGTCCAATCCTTATTTCCGGACAAGCGGCACTTAAGTCTCCAACTTCATGAGTAGCCTCTCTATTTCTTTGGAACGTTGAGGGGCCGTTCATTCAGAGATTCTATTTATTGTGTTCCAATATTTCTGATTCTAGATTGTGCGATATCATGATTAATTTGCTGTGTAGGATATCATGTCTAAGTTAATGTGTGCAATGTCTTGACTAAGTTGATGTGTGGGATACCATGACTAATTTGATGAGTTGGATGACATGACTGCGATGTTGTGACTAAATTGATGCGTGGGATGTTTTGAATAAGTTGATGTGCGGGATGTCTTGGCAAAATCTCTGTATTTCATGTGCGGGATGTCTTGGCTAAATGTCTGTGTTTGGTGAGTGTGTAAGTAACCATTATCAATTGGTTGTCACTGTCTATGATTCTGTTCTAGACACCGAAGTTACAATGATTACATTACTCAGCTATAGAAAAAGAAAATCTAATCACTTTGCATGTTCTCCCAGAGTATCACCTAGATATCAATGTGAAACTCTCCGCTGGAACTGGTCAAACTGAACGTGGTCAACTGTTCGCTGTATTCACTGGAGATAAAGGCAGCACTGAAAAGATTCAACTGAATGAAGAGTGAGTTTCAAAATCAGGGCTTGAAATGTATTTTAGACTTCAATTAATTCTGTGGAATTTCGTATTGGTGACTGACTAGCAGAAAGTTTGGCTTGAACGGGTATGTTAGAGGGAGGGAGGTTGCAGGATTAATAGAAATGGTGGCTTTTGAAAACGTGAACAATAACCTCATACTTGTACCTCAAAGATAAAACAACAGACATGTTTTCGATTAACACGGTGTCCCATTCTTGAAATGCTGAAGTGTTTCCATTCTAACGTCCAGTTTTTGGTTAGATCTGGAAAAGGGAGGGGGGGGGGGAGTCTGAAGATGCTCTGATGTTCCTTTTTATAAGATATCTCTGTGGCCACCATAGACTATATATATACTATGGTGGCCACATAAAATTTAAAGGTTGACAACTCAAAGAAAAGTCAAGAGATTGTGTTGTTGTTTTTTTCTAGTCATGTAGGCCGTCAGGCTTTGGTTTCAATTGCATTAACTTACATGTTGACAACATGAACTAATATATGTTATTATTTATTTGTTTCAGCCCAATTGACTTCCATGTTGGTACAACCTACCACTTTAAAGTGGGCACTGCTAAGGACATCGGCAACGTACAATCAGTGACACTTTCATTTACTCACATCGCCCCACTTCTGAACCCTTTTCAGTGGGACATTCTGGGCTTGAGGGGACCAAAACTTTACATCTCAGAAGTTGACGTGGACAGGAAAGAAGCAAGCGCTGTGTATGTATTCAATAGTAGAAGCCAGTGTGGGCGGGGTCTGGGTGGATCATGGGACTGTTGACCCCAGAACTGGTGAAAAATACTGATCTGTAAGATTTTGGGGTGAGGGGGGATCAAGGAGGTCGTGTGCTGTGTTCACATCGACCGTAATGCTGCAAGGCGGAAATAGTTGAGTTTGAACTTTCCATAATTTCGCTTTATTTAATTACCATTTTCTCACAATAAAAATATTGTACACGTATGCCTCGTAGATATAGGGGAATGAATAGAGAAACAGCAGAATGTCTTGCAACCAAAAACTGTTGCCATGTCTAGTTTTTATTGTCACACAGACCAATGTTGTCTTCAATTACAATGGTCCATAGTTCAAAAATAGCCGTGAACTATTGTGTATGTCAGGGGGTTATTTTAAAAGTAAGCTAAAAACATTTAAATCTTAATAAAAATAAAATGATTATTCTGTACAGTAAACACAGTAAAATGATGCAACATTGAATATTAAGATACGCATATCATGATTCATGATACACAACCAACATTTTGATCCATTACAGTTTGATAATAGACACACAACATAAACGTAGGCATATACCAATACCTCGAGAAACAGTCAGAAAATTAGTCTGTCTATTATAGTTCATTCAACGTTGCTTTCTGTTAGACATTAATTTTATCCGAAAGATGATGTAAACTAATTTTGTATGTCTATCTGTCTGTCTGTCTGGTAAAAAGTTTGTATACGTTATTTCTCCCTCACTCATTTTCGGATTAAATTGAAACTTTTCACAATTTTTGTCGGCATAGACAAGACATTAATCCATTTAAAAAAATAACAAATTAGTCAATTATTTTGTTTGATACCAAAAAAGAAAATAAATCCTTCAGTATTCACAGATATGTAGGGTTTTGTCCCCTTGGATAATTGTATACGTTATTTCTTCCACACCCATTCTCGAATCAAGTTGAAACTTCAAACGAGTATGCATTGTACCTAATAAAAGATGAATCAATAAAAAAACGACTAACCATTTAGTCAATTGATTATTGGTAATACATTATTTTATTTGATATCGAATAAGGGAAATATTTTCTACATTATTGAGAGATATAGTTATAAGTTTGGAGTTTTCCCCCTTAGATAAGCTTAGTTTAAAGTAACAAAATACAAATTCGAATTGCTTGTTTTTTATCTTGTTTAAATATTTTAACTTTATTGAAACCAAGAAAGTATTGTAATAAGTTAAGGGAGGCGACTCAATCGATATATATATATATATATATAAATGTATTCACGGGATATCACATATACATAGAACAACGTCTGCCTTGAGCACAGCCTCTTCCTAAGTTCTAGACTTGAGCGGAACTTCGTTCTCTTCTTCCTAATGTCAACATCTTTCTTAGTCTAGTCTCTAAGTGGGCCCACCTTCTGCACTAGGTTGGATCGCAATGTGCATGGCAGGGTTATAACCGTATTGATTTTTTAAAAAATCAAACTGATCCAAAAGTTTATAGTCGCTGACGGTAAAGTGAACTATCCACGTTGAAACTGGTGAACTATGGGCAGCTACAAATGCTTTCTCCTTGAACACTAAAACTAAATAGTAAAGTATTTACCAACGAATGAGCCTGTGACTTATTGACTATATGAGCCTGTTTCTTATTTCAGAACACGTCTATGCACTGGTGGAGTTAGTGTTGAAACTGATCATTCTATCGTTGTAACAAGAGCTTGTTAGAAATTTCCCAATTGATCCGTGACTGTTATAATTCATTTGGTCTCAAATAGTCGGACAAATAAAATTGTTGAAATAAATTCATCTTTGAGTTACTTGGTCATTTAACTATAATCACATGTGTTCTTTTTATTCGAGTTCGCAGATAAGAGATTACAAAACTTGCGGACCCAGTTGTTAACTACGCATAGTTTGCAACACCTAATACTGACGACAGATGAAAATAAATAGAAATATAATGGTTTATTGTGGTGTGTAGTTTTTATTGTTATGACCTCTCTCCCGCGCCTACACTGATATGGTGCGCACCAGCACACCGTTCAACACGAGACGACATGTTGATACTAAAAGGACTGTTTTAGATTCTGCTGAAGTGATCTGCAGGTTATGGGAGGCTGAGCTATCTGCTTCGTGCTACCATTGAACGGTTTTGAGGAACTGGAGAGACACTGGAAAGTGTGTCGGTGGTCTGTAGTAATGTTAAGGTAGAAAATGGTTTGTAGAACTTTAAGACTCCCTACGACTTGATAACTGAAGTCCATGTCTCACATTTTAAATGTATAACTAAAGACACTAAAGTAAATAAATACACATCCTCTACTATTATTACCTCCTTTCGTTGAGCGCTTTCCTTGGATTTATAATATAACGGTGTGTTTTGTTTAATTTCAGAGGTGTTAATCTTTTATGTTATCATTAGTTTAATATTAGTATAATATACAACAATTGGCGCATGATGAGAATCGACTACAGATCGATCGAAAGATGATTCCCCCCCCCCCCCCTTTTTCTCCTTTCCTACAAAATGACATCCAATTCACACTATAGATAGGCCAGTATAGGCCTATACCTTCCTAGCTCTATAATACTCTAAATCAATCACTGTACAACAAAGTAAACTTAACACCAAAGCAAAAAATTAATTAGGCTTGGTGTTCAATTAGGTAGGCCATTATACTAAACCATACAAATTAATTACAAAGAAATGTACGAAATTGGGGTCAAGTCTGTTCAGGGTTGAAAAACAAAACATTAAAGGTCTTGTTTCTTATTGGTTGGAAAGAGGCACACCTCCAAGCATATGACCTTGACATTAACCGATTTGTTATGTTAACGTGGTAGGACTGAGAATACAGAATCCGTTGTTATCTCCATCTCGATTGTAAGTAAACAAAAAAACATCTTTTCCTCATGAAAACCTTTGGACCTTTGTATTATTTTTTTGTATGTACAAGATTCTAGATCTAGAAATAAAAAGTAGAATGAAATAACTCAGAATGTACTGAAGTTTATTTCGTTTATGTAGATAGACTATCTAGACCTAGTCAAGTCTAGAAAAAAAAAATTATTATAAAAATGTCTAAAATGAGAGATTAGTGACTAACTAATATCATAAATATGATATATTTGTTACAATTTGTACTACTACTAGACAAGGTCTATATAATCTAGATCTAGTCTATATAGATGTGCTAGATCTATAAAAGTATAAATCTATAATTTTATAACCAAAGTCCAAGATCTCTGAAATAAGAGATTTTTATATATTTCATTTATTTCTAGATCGCCTAGCCTAGTCACTCACTATAGACATTTTAGCTTGGCCGGTTTAGTGCAGACTTACTTTATAGTATAAGGTCATTAACTTATTATGACATTATCATTATGAGTAGTAGATGTTTCAAATAATCATAAAAAGTCCCATACTGCCTATAGGCCTACTAAAGAGATTAAATGTGCAGTTGTTTCCCTTCAACCTTCCCATCTCATCTCTTTTAAAGAGCTATTCCAGTTATCCCGGGCCAGGCCAGCATCCGGACTGGGCTGTTTATATAGTATTCCCATTTAAAGGATAGATGATGTAATGCTCATAAATTTCTATGATCGATGGCAAATGAGGTTGTCATGTGTCCAGCACAATGACAATTTTAACCTTTACTTCCTTAACAACCTAGGTACCCAATAGAGTTGACAGGGCTGGATATAAGGGAGTGTTGGTGGGGTTACAGACCACAGAAAAGGGGTTTTCCACAAAAGAGAAAAAAACTATACATTTCGACAGCTCAGAAACTTTGAGAATAGAAATTTCTTTGCATTTTTACCAATACTTTAAATCCTACTATTGGCAACTTTGTTGTGGTTATAGTGTGCTTGTAGTCTTGTAATATTCTTTGGATAAACCAAATAAATTAAAAATGTACATTTTTTAAAAATATATAATATGCATTTTAAATCATTTATTAATAGAAATTATTAATTTTCAAATTTTGTTCTCCTACTTCCCATTCTCAGATCAAGTTAAAGTTTTCTACAATTATTCATAGTTGATGACAATACCTGAATCAATAAAAAAAAAAAAAAAATTAGTGGTAATTAATTAATTTGGTTTTATATAGAAAAGGGGAGATTTAGTAAGCATTGTTTAGCATTATACAAGTGGAGAGTAATTTGTCAACGTAAACAGAATACACCTAGACATTTAACCAAAAGGAAGTTTTTTCTGAGGCCTTGAATGAGAGATCAGTTTGACCCTTTACAAAACCTTCAATAATCATTCAATAACATCAGTTAGGTGAGGTTTACATTGAACCAAAATCTTCATAGTAATCAATTCATTGAATATATCTGAATATTAACAATGTAATAATAACATTAATATACTTGATATCTTGTGGTATCATATCATCAGTCTACCTAACAATGCAATAATATTGGCAACACTTTCGATACATATATATTATGTCTCTTCTATTTGTATCGATTGAGATAGGGTTGTGGTTATTGATGGTTTTTAGTTCATTGCTTCTGATATTCATGCTAATAATAATTGAAACCTGCCTTTTATCAGCCTGAGTGGACCACTTTGGGGGCAGATTCTGAGTTTATGTTTTCTTTCTTAGCGCTGTTAATGAGTTAATTAAATTTATTTAGTTAATGCCTTTCTTTATGGCTTGCCAATGACCATTACAATTCTAGACACTAACCTGATTTGGTATTGCGGCTTTAGAAATGGTATAGTTCACATTGAATAATATTTATTTCATACTTATCATAAAGATGATGTTTATCTTAAATAATTTAACTATTATAGCTTAAATTTTCAACCAATGAAAATGAGGTGAAATATCACTCACTTTTTTTGTCTTAGAAATATATGAAATTGTGTGTGTTCTATGTAATTTTTCAATGTCCTTTCCTACTAAGCTAACAAATTAAATTATTACACCGTTAATAATGTTTCAGCTGAAAATGAATGGACATGTAGAAAATAGTTTTGATGAAACCAACGACACCAGTGACATTGATGAACACAGTAATTATGTAGAGTATACTGATGAAGTTGTGTTAGATCCATTTTGTAATCCAGAGCAGCCAGTTCTTGTTAACTTCAATGATGTCAGTGCTGCTTCCTTTAAAATTAAAGGAGGAATTGAAAAAACACCTTGCAATGTAATTACCATTTTATTCACTAATGTTTAGCTTATATTTTTAAACTTTGAATTGAAATGAGTGCAAGGGAACCTAGATAAGTGAATATTTAAAACCTAAGTAGCTGTAGAATGAAAAACTACTGAAACTGTTAAATTACGAATAGCAGGATGTATGAATCAGTGGCTTTGTGTAAACTGGGAATTTTTAATGGAGTTCGCATTTTATGTGAACTAAGTTGTATTTGCTGAGTACTTCAAGGCACATGGAAACGTCCCAAATACCCTTTCCCTCCACACATTCACAAGCTATAGTAGCAATATAGAAGATGCTGTATAATACAAAAGTAATAATAATAATCATGGTGACTTTCACTGAACATAAATATAAATAATACTTTCTTTATTTAATCTTTTTTTTTTTGTTCTTGTCCCCATTTTCCATACACCCACTTTGCTGGCCCATCAGATCACATGTGTGAATGGAGTAGTGCATCACTTTGCTGGCTCATCAGATCATATGTGTGAATAGAATAGTGCACCACTTTGCTGGCCCATCAGATCACATGTGTGAATAGATTAGTGCACCACTTTGCTGGCCCATCAGATCACATGTGTGAATGGAGTAGTGCATCACTTTGCTGGCTCATCAGATCATATGTGTGAATAGAATAGTGCACCACTTTGCTGGCCCATCAGATCACATGTGTGAATAGATTAGTGCACCACTTTGCTGGCCCACCAGATCACATGTGTGAATAGAGTAGTGCACCACTTTGCTGGCCCACCAGTTCACATGTGTGAATAGAGTAGTGCACCACTTTGCTGGCCCATCAGATCACATGTGTGAATAGAGTAGTGCACCACTTTGCTGGCCCACCAGATCACATGTGTGAATAGAGTAGTGCACCACTTTGCTGACCCACCAGATCACATGTGTGAATAGAGTAGTGCACCACTTTGCTGGCCCACCAGATCACATGTGTGAATAGAGTAGTGCACCACTTTGCTGGCCCATCAGATCACTTGTGTGAATAGAGAAGTAGTCCACTCTGAACTGGGCAATAGCTGCAGAAGCTGTTAGTACATTAACAAATAAATCTTAAATTTGGGATGAGGAGTTGTCCACCAAATCATTATGCATGGACTGATGAGTTTTGAAATCAGTTAAATTAAGGTTTTTAAAGGTTTCTCAGTTGTAAGTTGTCAGCTGCTGTTATATATTTCAGCCAGTCCATTCACTATATATATTTTCCTTTTAATTTTGACTAACAAAGATTCTAAAATCTCTGTTTTTTTTATTGTAGTTAGAATTGGCCTACACTATCATCTTTATTGTACCAGTAGTTATTTAGAAAAAGTAAAAAAAAAAAAGAACTTGTAAATCTACCAAGTGTTAAACATAAAGTAATATTGTGCAAACTGGCCCACAAATTGCAGAGAACAAAAGAACAGTGACGGAAAAAGAAAAGGGTCAGAGAAAAAAATGTAAGCTCACATAGGTCTCACCAGCTATACGAGGAGGCACAAAACCCCAGTGCAAAGTCCTCAGCCCCCTGGATGACACAAGTGGTCATCATTGAGCCACGATGGACAAACCATATATATTTTTAAATGTGTTTGAATACACAATACCTTTTCACATTTGATTTTCAAGAGAGATAAAATGTTGTTGCTTTTTTTTTAAATTTACAATTATTTTGTTGTACATAATTACTTTCCTCAGTTTACTATTGTAGCCTTAGTTTGGAAAAATAAAATGTTCCAAATGGTTAGAGGGATTTGGTCACCCTATGATGAAAGTCATGGGATAGATGATGATGATGAATCTAAACTAAAAAGATTTGCTAGGGATTGACAGGAAATGACAATTATTAATGATAATTATTATTATTACTTTTGTATTATACAGCATCTTCTATATTGCTTCTATAGCTTGTGAATGTGTGGTGTATGACATACCGAAATAGGTTAAATTCCCTTTATATTAGTAATTTAAGTAGTTTATAAGAAGGCCATATAAAATTTAATTTTCTAGTTAAATTCCACATTTAGCTTGAAATGTTTGTTTAAAGCTATTTTAGCACAATAAAAATATTCTAAATTTCCTTAAATAAAAGCAATTTGTATGACCTACTTCTGAAAAGTAGTTTCAAAAATCAATAGGAAAGTTATATAATTCACATTTTAACAAGTTTACTGGTTAAAATTAAAATATTTTAACATGCTATTTCATTTCAGTTTTCTCAAATGTCCAAACAATATGGAATGAATATATATTTCAAAAAAGACTTTCTTCAATACACTGGAAGGTACATGTTAATATTTGTTTTAAATGAATAATTTCTGTCCAAAATAATTGTTTACTAATGACTGCATTATGCACAATTAAATATTTTTCTTTTTTTTTAAATATGAAAGTGAAATATTTAAAAGGGATACAAATAGTCAAATAAAAAGATGTATCGAAATCTCTATATGGCAGGTGTGAACTAAGAAATGAACTTTCTTTTTTTATATTTTTCAGCTTTAAAGAAAGAGGAGCTAGATATACTCTATTACAGTTAAATGAGGTAATGTATGTTTAGTTGTGGACATAGAAAAATAATGCACATTTAGCTACCAAACAGTTGGTCTTCACTTTTTAAAAAATAATGCATGTCCAATGTGACATTTATTTTTAGATGTTTAAGACATATTGGGTAACTGAGTTCAATAAAGTTTACAATGTATAAAATTGGTAGCTTTTTGAGCTCACCACACGTCCTACTTGTTTACTGTTAGCTACAGATTTCCTTGTTGCCATAGAGAACTTTACTTGCTGTTGGCAAATTTCAACTTATGCTAAATATTTCAGTAGTTTCCATAAAGTTATTAAAAAAACGAGAACTAAATGATCAACTTAACAATTTTAATTATACTATCATTTCTAAATTGTTTGTTAAAAAAATGGTGTACATTTAACTTTTTTTGTTTACATGTTCATTTGGTGAATTAAAAAAAAAATGCATCCATATTTCCTGTTTATTTATGAGTGAACACTTTTATAAATATATATTTTTTAATTCCATTATTCTAGGAGCAAGCCAAAAAAGGTGTAGTTGCAGCCAGTGCAGGGAATCATGCTCTGGCCTTGACCTATCATGGACATCTATTAAACATCCCAGTCACAGTGGTTATGCCTATAGTAGCTCCAATGATGAAGGTGGAAGCGTGTCGACAATATGGCGCCAATGTTGTTGTATTTGGAAGAGACTTTGGTGAAGTAAAACTAGTTGATGATTTTAGCATGAGTCAGATATTGCATGGAATCATTTAGTTCTATTTTTTCTATATTTTTTTATAAGGGCTACTGCATTTAAAAAAAAAAAAACTACATAAAGAGTTCAGATTTGAAAATTATTAGTCTAATTGTGAATTAGTCTAATTGGGATTGCGTGGTTGAGAGGCTAATTATGCTTGAACTTGGCTTGGCTTGGCTACCTATGAAGGGGGCTCTAGGTTTGACACCCAACTTGAGCAGAGTAGTGTTTACTGAGCGCCTAAAGGCAGCACGGAAAACCTTCTCCTAGATACCCCCCCCCCTCCCCCACCAGTCCACAAATGAGATTGGACTATATAAAAGCTATAATTTAATTTTAAATTTTTTAACTTGGTATTTTATGGTTTTGATATGCAGCAATCACGTTTTGTTTAAGACATTTAATTTAGATGTTAAATACCAATCTAAAGGTTTTAGACCTAATTCCTTGTGGATGGAGATTGAGATTTTTTGCTTAGATGTTTAGGTGCCTGACATTTGTTTTGGAATATAGAGGCACTTAGTTATTGTTTAGCCCACACAGTATAGAAATAGGTGACCTCTTCTTCATATACCTTGTAAGTCTTGAATTTAATACTTAGTGGTAATGTTGTAAGAGTTCTGAGACTACTTGACTAAATATATTTTGAACTTCTCATTTTGCCCAGACTAAGCAGTATGCTATGCTACTCAGTAAAAAGAAAGGTCTGCATTATATCAATGGGTGAGTTTAAACTTGTTTTTGTTGTAGAATTGACTAATTTTTAAAGTGTGATTTTTACACTAAGATCCAAAGTCCATACTTTTACTTTAAATTATAATTGTAGGAATTAAATTTAAAATATTTTTAATTCTGCCAGGAAAAATTAAGTTGTGGTATTTCTGAAATATGTTTTTATCATGATTTTAATAGAGGATTATGTGAATGAACTTTCAACTGAGATCAGTGGTTGTATGATACAATAGCCTTTCATTCTAATGAACATGGAGATTATTCAACCTTCTATTTTTCTTGTTCTTTACTTTCTATTAAGTATTAGCTATGTTTATGAGCAATAACATATTCTACTATTTGCTACATTATCAAGCTATGATCAGCTTCTTTTAATTATTAGCTACATTAACAAGACCTCTTAAAATACTATTTGCAATATTATTCTCTAGCTATGACCACCCACACATTGTTGCTGGTCAAGGTACTATGGGTCTAGAGATCATAGACCAAGTCCCACAGGTAGATGCTTGTATAGTACCAGTTGGAGGGGGAGGACTCATAGCTGGAGTAGCTGTAGCCCTCAAGACCCTTAAGCCTAGTATAAAGATTATTGTGAGTTTGTATTACCTTCTTTTTTTTTCTGATTCATCAAGCTACTCCAATACAATTGAATATTTTATTAATGTTAAGACTGAAATAGTTTCTCATAACTCTGTGTTAATGTATGTAACAAATTAAACAGAAATAAGAATCATATAATTCAAACTCAAAGATATTTTTAATGTATTTGATTTTGTATGTCTTTTAATTTATCTCTTCATTTACTTTGTACTTACTCAACTTACTCAGGGTGTTGAGTCTGAAAGATCAACTGGCTTTCAAGCAGCAATGGCAGCTGGCAAACCAGTCTACAGTCATGTTGGTCAAACACTAGCAGATGGTAGGTTCTCTCTCTATAAAATATGACTGGCTGGGTTAAATAAAACATTAGCAGATGGTAGGTTCTCTCTATATAAAATATGACCGGCTGGGTTAAATAAAACACTAGCAGATGGTAGGTTCTCTCTCTATAAAATATGACGGGCTGGGTTAAATAAAACACTAGCAGATGTTAGGTTCTCTCTCTCTAAAATATGACCGGCTGGGTTAAATAAAAAAGAAACCTCCCTGTCAACAAATTTAGGTGCTTTGTCTTGATCTCTATTTTCAACTTAACTAGAAAAGTGTATCAAAAGTGAATCTTTCAAATTTAATGCCAACAGGATTTAAATGTATCAACAAAAAATTACTATGTGATAAGTTCAAATTTTGTTCAAGGTAAGAAAAAAAAGCTTAGTTGCTCAGTCATTTGGTTTTCATAACAGGGAGGGATGCTACGTATAGTAAGAGTAATCAAGCATGTATGTAGACCTATACACTTAACATTCACAGTACAATACAATGTCACAGATGCTATTAAATCAACATTTATACAAGTATTAATAATTTAATTAAAATTTTTTTTTGTTTTATGTCTAATTAAAGGTTTGGCAGTACCAGTTGTTGGTGTCAATTCCTTAGCCACAGCAAAAAAGTTGATTGATAAAGTTGTCACAGTGAAGTAGGTTTTAAACTAAATTGCATATTATTCTTTAAAGTAGGCCTAAATGTGTAATTAGTGAATGTGAAACAATTATTTATAAGTTTTTTAAAGCTTATTGTTGTGTAAATTTTAGTGGGTTTTTTTTTAGTCTTTAGTATTCATGCTCTTTTAGTACATAAGCATTGTGAGATTTCAATGACTCTTGATTCTAAAAAAAAAACCATTCCATCCTCTAGAGAGTCCAGTATAGCATTGGCAATTCTAAGACTGATAGAACAAGAGAAGGCTGTGGTAGAGGGGGCTGGTGCTGCTGGTCTGGCTGCTATTATACAGGGTTGTCTCCCTGAACTTAAAGGCAAAAAGTATGTACAATTTGATTTTGGCATTCTAGTATAGCCTATACTTCAAAATTATGCGCACACATAAATTTTTAAAAATAAAGTTAAGAAACAAAAGCAGAGAGAGTGCACATTAATACATTAATGAAAATAAAAGCACCTGACCCAGTCACTCAGCAAACATCTTCAGCATGATTATGTAAGCAATATAGTCACTAAAGGCAATACAAATCTATGGTCAGTTATTTATTCATTGTGACAATAGAGAAAAATAAACAGGACTATTTGTGTTATGAGAATAAGAAATATATGGGCTTATAAAGTTTTAGAATACGCCTTAAACATAGAAGGTGGAAGATATTCAACATATGCCTTTAAAAAGCTACTTTTTCTTTTCTGGTCCACTTCATGATAACATGCATGATAACATATGGCTTTAAATCAACATCAAATTTATGGTTCCCAGTCATTTCATCCCCCGGTCATTTCATCCCCTGGTTATTTCATCCCTTGTTATTTTCATCATCTGATTATTTTATCTAATAAATAGTAATTGTAAAAATCATGAAATGAGCAATATTTAAATTATTCATTTTTTATTTAAATGACAAAAAGTGTAACACATTAGATAAGAATAAAATTAAAATTAAATGCCACTAAAAGCTATAAAAATTTCGCATTATTTCAAGGCTAAAAATGACGCACTCATTTTCAAGAAAGAGCGATCAAAAAATAAAATAAAGTGAAACATGGTTGTACTTGCACCACACCTTGGCCTTTGATGATAAGTTATCAGAGGCACGGTCATAATTATTCTAATCACACTTCTATCTCTCAAAAGATTTGCACTACTTGCACCACACCTTGGCCTTTGATGATAAGTTATCAGCGGCTTGGCCTTTATCATTATGTCATTCGGAGGATAATATTATAATATTACATCCCCCATATCCAAAAGAAGCGCTATAGCTAAGTACACACCCTGATTTACAATATATTATAAGATTTCTCATCAAGAATGTAAAGTGTAAGAGGAACACTACAAACGCATTAGTGACATGTAAAAAAATATCAAAACTCTTTCTTCTTAATCATATTTATATATTAGATGAAATGAGGGCTTAAAGTCAAAGCCTTAACAGCACAATTAAACAATGAAAAAGAAAAATATTTAATTGGGGATGAAATGACAGGGGATGAAGTGACCGGGGATGAAGTGACAGGGGATGAAATGAACAGTCACCCAAATTTATAAGTGAAAGTGGGGAATTTTCAAGTCTTTGGCCCACTCGTTTTCTTTATTGGCATAAATGATCTGTTTAATGGCATTAGCCAAGGAGCAAAAAAAGAGATAGTGTATAGAAGAAAAAAACAATACACAAAGATTTAGAATAGAATTACATAATTGTAAATATCAATTTGCTAAGCTTTATCAAAACTAACTAAACATAAATAAACTTTTCTTATTCATAGAAAACCTTTGACTTTGACATTTTTTTTCCCCTTGTTCTATTCAATGCAGTGTTTCACCCAAGTTTTATTCAGTGTTCTTTACTTCAGAAGATTAAACTTTCTTTTTCTAATACACTTTTAAGTTCTTTTTAAAGTGAATTCTTGATTTTTTATTTTTTTTATTCTGTGTTAATCAAAAACATAAATGATGTAGCCCTAATTAATTAAATTAAGCTAAACAAAAAGACAATAAAAATAATTATAATAACCTATAGGAAATGAAATGAGATGAAATTATTTCTTAAACATGTTTTTATTCCTGTACAAACAAAAAGATAAATGGTAAAACTGCAAATGTTTTCACTTGTAGGCATTAAAAAAACATATTTTTAAATGTTGCCTGCAATATTTATACAATAGATTTCATTATCACATACAGTGTTGTTGTTTGCTTGTGCGGTGGAAACATTGATACAACTGCTTTAGGACGTGTCATTGAGCGAGGACTTGCAGCTGAAGGTCGTCTGATTAGGTTCGGTGTTACAGTATCTGACAGGCCTGGAGGGATCGCAGAGTTGACCAAGAAAATAGCAGATATGGGTGTCAGGTAAAAAAGTTTTCCTATTACAACATCACAGAAAACAAACCATTTTTCTCTAAATTTTTTGTTTGGACATTTAAAAATACATTTGTTAAAAAGTTTACAATGTTGATTTTAAAATGCCATCATTGTTTGATTATTTAAGCTTCTGAATGAAGTTCATTCCACTACAATACCACATTGTGTTTTGTCAGATATCTTCATGTCAGTTTATTTCTCTCATACCTCATTTCACACACTCCTGTCACTTGGACAACACAAAACAATTACTTTTAATTGATGAAACATTGCAGAAAAGCAGTAGGCTGAAAGTCCTATGTTACATTTGAAACTGAGGCTATCATGTTCATTATGCTGTCCTCAAAAGGTATAAACCATTGGTGTCAGAAACAAGAGAATTCTAAAGAGCAGACACACTTTAAAAGTCTTATATAATTATGAAAATAAATAGTTTACTGTCTTGAGTATTATATAAATTTAGGTAGACGAAATCTGTGATTTATCGCCATTTTGTTACCTAAATAAAAAAGACAACTTAAATTCATGAACTGCAAAGTCTTAATAAATTTATGTCATTAGTCCTGGTGAAGACTGGGATTTTTAATTTCGGAATCTTTGGGCGCCTCTTAGTCCACCCAGCTCTAATGGGTATCTGACATTAGTTGGGGAAAAGTAAAGGTGGTTGGTCGTTGTGCTGGCTACATGACACCCTCGTTAACCGTAGGCCACAGAAACAGATGACCTTTACATCATCTGCCCTATAGACCACAAGGTCTGAAAGGGGAACTTTTAGTCCATTATTTAGTAATATGATTCAAATCCATATACAAATAGGAAGATGTTGAAAAATGCTTATCTGTATTTATTAAAAAAATGACAATTTAAAAAATAATTAGTATGTTGCATGATAAAACAAAAAAAATAACTATTAAATTTGCTTATATCTAGGATTTATGTATTTAGGCAAGCAGTGGCCTAATAGTTTGGTAGTAACATTGCATGGATTGGGTAGTAACATTGCATGGATTGAATTTGGGTCATGTGCCAATTTTACCTTAACTGCATTTTATCATTGTCATAACAACCATGCCAATATGAAATACTTCCCAATAAAAAAGTTTTCTAAGGCACTTAGAAGCAGGAAAAGATCAACATCTTGTGTCTTTCCCATTCTAACTATTTATAGGGGCAGGAAAACTTTCATGATGCTCTTAATGTTAGATAACTGCAGCACATTGTCCTGACTCACATGCATTGTAGCAGTTCTACTTGGTTCAAAAAAGTAATAAAAACTTCATAAATGAATTAATTTTATTATATTCTATCATTATGTTGCATCCTTGCATTGCAGTGACATTCAGACAGACCTTAGTTATACATTACCTGATTCATTTTTACAAAGCTTATATCAACTCATTCTGTCTGGTAAAAAGTTTGTACTTGCTATTTCTCCGACAACCAATCTCAGATCGAGCTGAAATTTTGCACAATCAGACAACACAAGAATCAATTTAAAAAATTGACCAATTAGTTAATTAACTATTGGGAATTAATTCTTTTGTTTGATATCTTGAACAAAGGAAAGAAATTGTACTTGACTGAATTGGTGCTATAAGCTGAATTAGTCCTCTTTATAGGTTTTAGCTCTAAATTGAAACAAACAATATATAACTATACAATCTTCTCTAGTCATAAGAACCTCACTAACAGAGTGGTTAGCAGGACGGCCTGAGGAGGGGTGAACAATGAGTTCAAATTCAGGTTGTTCCATTTTTATTTTTTTTTTAAATGCATTAAGAAACCATTTACGGTAAAATCCATCCAGATATCCCTTTTTTCCCCATGTTAAATTTAAGTTCTTTGATCTTTGTAAAAGTTTTTTTTTATCTGTCTCTTGCCATGATATGTTTTTTTTTATAGAAATGTTTTCTCTTTATACCAGTAAGGGTAACTTACTTCCGTATCTGGTCATTCTTAGGGTTTCTCTGTTACAGTCTCTTTTGTAAAGCTTGCACAAAATGATTTCTTAGACTCTGATCCTCCCATTCTGCACATTGGGTGGCAATGTGTCTCCATAGAAATAAGTCTTTAGCAATGTTTCATTCTAGAAGGTGCAGGGTCATGTTATATGAAGATGTCCTTGTTTGAGTTTTTCCTGGTTTTTGCCATGAAAATTTTATCCTGTGCAGAATATGTCCTGCAAACCTTTTGCTTTTTCAGCAAAGAATTTATCATTTAGAATCAGTTGAATATCACGCACACTTAGGAGTTCCTTAAATTAGTTGCCAAATATTTTATATTTAGTTTTTTTATTTGCTTCCGGTATAAGCTTCCATGCACTTGTTTATTTTGGGACCACAATACAAAACTTATATGAAAACTACTACATTAATGTATAACAACATAGTTAGTTTGCTCTTGTCTTATCTTATTTTATATAATACAGATGTTACTTCAATAAAGATAATAATTACGTCCTAAGCGTCATGCATTTAGTCATGCATATTAACCAATGACCTAAATTCTGCCAAGTCACTGGTTTTCCTGTCTACTTAGAGATGTTTGGATTTGAAAAAGGATCCTATCTTATCTTATCTTATATAGATTTATTTGTTATTTTAACAAACATTTAGTTTGTGTCACCCAGTTGCACCCCACTACACATACATGCAGCCCTGATACTAAATATATCACTAATTTATCTTTCCTGCTACTAAATATATCATTTTCTTCTCTTTCCTGTGACAGAAATCTTGCTAGCTATCTAGTCTCAACAATAACATACACAAAAACATCTTGTCACTCATTTCACACTCAGTGTTCTTAGTTAGGATTGATACATGTCACTTAGTTAGGGTTGATACATGTCACTTAGTTAGAGTTGATACATGTCACTTAGTTAGGGTTGATACATGTCACTTAGTTAGGGTTGATACATGTCGCTTAGTTAGGGTTGATACATGTCACTTAGTTAGGGTTGATACATGTCACTTAGTAAGGGTTGATACAAGTCACTTAGTTAGGGTTGATACATGTCACTTAGTAAGGGTTGATACATGTCACTTAGTTAGGGTTGATACATGTCACTTAGTTAAGGTTGATACATGTCACTTAGTTAGGGTTGATACATGCCACTTAGTTAGGGTTGATACATGTCACTTAGTTAAGGTTGATACATGTCACTTTGTTAGGGTTGATACATGTCACTTAGGGTTGATACATGTCACTTAGTTAGGGTTGATACATGTCGCTTAGTTAGGGTTGATACATGTCACTTAGTTAGGGTTGATACATGTCACTTAGTAAGGGTTGATACAAGTCACTTAGTTAGGGTTGATACATGTCACTTAGTAAGGGTTGATACATGTCACTTAGTTAGGGTTGATACATGTCACTTAGTTAAGGTTGATACATGTCACTTAGTTAGGGTTGATACATGCCACTTAGTTAGGGTTGATACATGTCACTTAGTTAAGGTTGATACATGTCACTTAGTTAGGGTTGATACATGTCACTTAGGGTTGATACATGTCACTTAGTTAGGGTTGATACATGTCGCTTAGTTAGGGTTGATACATGTCACTTAGTTAGGGTTGATACATGTCACTTAGTAAGGGTTGATACAAGTCACTTAGTTAGGGTTGATACATGTCACTTAGTAAGGGTTGATACATGTCACTTAGTTAGGGTTGATACATGTCACTTAGTTAAGGTTGATACATGTCACTTAGTTAGGGTTGATACATGCCACTTAGTTAGGGTTGATACATGTCACTTAGTTAAGGTTGATACATGTCACTTAGTTAGGGTTGATACATGTCACTTAGGGTTGATACATGTCACTTAGTTAGGGTTGATACATGTCACTTAGTTAGGGTTGATACATGCCACTTTGTTAGGGTTGATACATGCCACTTAGTTAGGGTTGATACATGTCACTTAGTTATAGTGATACATGTCACTTAGTTAGGGTTGATACATGTCACTTAGTTAGGGTTGATACATGCCACTTAGTTAAGGTTGATACATGTCACTTAGTTAGGGTTGATACATGTCACTTAGGGTTGATACATGTCACTTAGTTATGGTTGATACATGTCACATAGTTCTCTGCTCTCATTTAGTTTGCCTCATGTTATCTTTATTCTTCTGCTCATCATTCATTCCAACAATTTTTGTATTGATCAATTAGATGCAATAAATGAATTGAAAGTATTGATTGAAGAGTGATTTCTTTCATTTCTATTTAAAGCACTAGTGACAGCACCAGGGTAGAAATATTAGAAACAGTTTTCAGACTTTACATTATGAGGCTAAGATATTATCAGACTAGACATTATGAGACCTATAAAAAAAATGTTTTTGAGAATTTTGTGAGCCCTGAAAATGGTTGTCAGTCAAGTTGTGAGGCCAATGAGTGGCTATTGCATTTGAAAAATGACATAGAAATCTATAAATAAAAGGAAAAGATTATTGTTTTTTTCTAAGAATTCTTCTGAGACAAACGTGAGAATAATTGGAAAGACTTTGGGATTACTTTAATTAGTTACAACAAATTTTAATTTTTTTTATGTTTCTGTTTTAGTATTAAAGACATTCTTCATGAAAGAGCTTGGCTTCAGACTGACGTGTTCTCTGTTATGGTAAGACTTGCTTTAACTACAGTTTGTACTTGGCATATTAGCCTGCATTCTATGATTGCACTGATCTAATAGAGACTGTTGTTAATCTAGTACAGACATTCCTTCAGAAACATAAGTAACTAACTGAAATGTTTTACTTCTTCTGATGTAATCTGTAGCTTAAATGACCATTAGGTCAAAGTTCTGTAATCTTGTGTAACTGAGCAGCATTAGTCGCTTGGTTAACCTAACAACAAGCCTCCAATTCAAATCCGAATATGGACTAGGAGTTTTTGACTCAAGCTGAGTTATGTTTGCTGTGCACCTAAAGGCAACACAAAAACCTCCCCCCCCCCTACTCCTCATGTCATCAAAAAGATTGGACCAGTGGGCTATAAGCATATTATACTAAGGAGCATGAACATCCCTTATACAAAAAACAATAATGACAAAGTGTGTATGTTGAATTATAGCATTCATTATGATAACATTTGACCAAACAATAAGGTTTGATATTGTCTAGAGCTAATTCCCCCTGTCCTTGTGTTATGTATTTCTTTTTATTAGGCCTACCTATTCCTTAATGTATACACATCTCTCTCTTTTTTTTTTTTTAAAGTTTTTTGTCAAAAGCACTACATGTTTTTGGTGGAAATATTTTTTTTAGTCTTGTTAGATCTAGATGTATATATAGAACATAATGATTTGTGTTGGTAAAAATGTCCAACATTTCTTGGCCAGTCTTTAATCCACTCTCTCTCTCTCTTTTAAATGTATTATTACATAATCATATTTCAAAATATATTTAAGAAAAAGGTTTGGACAACATCATGATTTTAACAATAGGTAAAATTTATAGCATTTGATTTAGAACAAAAATGTGAAAAATTAGTTTCGGGAGTATGTTATAGAAAAATAATTTCTATATGTTGAACTATATTATCCTTTAAATCTGTCAGATTTTTTTATTGTAAAGTTAAATCCCAACTTGGATACAATTGTGGAATTTAAAAAAGTATAATTTGCTCCATTAAACAAATGCAGTTGACTGGTGAAGGTGAATTCATTTAATTTTGGAATGCACCATTTCTGTTGTTGTCTACCTTTCCCTTCATGCCGCCATTGTCTGCCTGAGACTCTCAGTAAAACTAAGCTGATGAGCTTGTCTTTAAAGTTGACATTCCTCTTGAGCAAGATATTTTATTTCTCTGTGTTGGATTGAGCAGAGAACTGAAAAGAATTCACTATGATGGATCTCTATTACTTCTGAATCTATTACTTCTGAACCTATTACTTCTGAATCTATTACTTCTGAATCTATTACTTCTGAATCTATTACTTCTGAATCTATTACTTCTGAACTTATTACTTCTGAACCTATTACTTCTAAACATATTTACCTCTGAATCTATTACTTCTGAATCTATTACTTCTGAACCTATTACTTCTAAACCTATTACCTCTGAATCCCAATTTGCTTTGAAGTACCGGTAACTCCTTGCTGATCTTAGAGTTGTTTTAGTGTCCTTGCAATATCTGATTGTTGGTATTGTCTGATTAGTCACAATTTTAAACAGAACTTAATGACAATATGGACACACCTTGATTAATAGCACCCCCCTCCACACACTTTTATAAGGTGGTCTATTGGTTATTTAAAGACACATGTCTGTTTGGAAACATCAGTTTGTGCCAAAGGTTTTTGAGGTTAAAAGCCCTCTTCAATTTAAAAAAAAAAGAAACCAAACTACCATCACTCCATTCCATGACGGTAACCAAATGGTGTTTTGTAGTTTATCTCATCTCCTCCACCCCCAATAAAACAACTAAAGCAAAACTATAGTAACCATTTAGCCTAGCAATGGAGTTTTTTCTTCCAATTGCTGAAACGCATAAATAAAGTAAATTTACAAGCATTCAATTCATTTCTACCAGACGCATGGCTCCATTAATAGAAGATTTGATATTTGACATACACTTTTCTTTACTATGAGTATCAGGATATTGCTCTGTAGACAACTCAGAATGAACATTTTTTAAGTTTCTAATACAGGAAATATCGCTTGGCGCTGGGAGGTCGCCCTGCTAGGGGAGCCAGTGGCGTAGCTAGGGTTGCGGGAGAGGGGTCCAAATTTGAAAATCTCCCGACCCCCACTTAAGGGGGGGGCCCCAATGAGTGTCCAAAATATGTTTTTACATTAAATATTACACCATCGTCTCATGTCATGATGTCAAAATGAAGAGGCCCCTAAAGAGGTCAAGACCGCCGGTCCCCCTAATCCCTAGCTACGCCCCTGACGGGAGCTCACAGCGCTCCCCCAGACTCTTTAACTGTCAAGGATGGGATGTCTACTTTTCTTCCACTAACTGCAGAAAAAGAAACTATTCTACAGTACAAAAGACGTCCGAAAAAAAAAATGAAGGGACAGTGTAATGAAAATTAATTAGATGTGTGTGTGTGTGTTTGTATGTGTGAGCAAAGGGACAAAATTCTGGCTACGCCCATGCTATAGAAAAAGAATTATAATCCAAAGTCTTGTGGCGTAAGAGCAAGAGAATTTGATAAATCTTGTGGTACCATTGTAATGTTTATTGTATGAATATTTTGCCAGTGACCCGACTAAATAGCACATTATAGAAAAGTTTAGCAATTTAATACATTTGCTTTCATGTGAACAGAACTGTAGTTCTTCTGTGTGACATAGCCTGGTATACTTGGCCACAGACCAATCAAACCAAAGTGTGTCTGCAGCGTCCGCGCATTTTCGTTTTACATCAGAGAGCTCCAGCCACCATTTTGTTTTGAGTGAATAGTCCGAAATATAGCGTGTATATATATATGCGTAATTTCAAATAGCTTATGATAATAAAATATGTAAAAAAAAAATTAAAAGTAAGTTTTAAAACCAGCTAAGATGTGTAGCAATTAAACTCATAATTGCTCATTTAATTTTCATCAGAATAAAGGCCAACCAATACAAAATGTAAAACCTCATTAAAAATAAATATCCCTCATTTAAAGCACTTATCAATGTAACAGATCTGCTCAAGAGTCAATGCGTCTCGAGCAAGCAGGAAAAAAACAACCTGATCTACATTGCTTACACAAATATCAACCAAAGATGTTTCTATTTCTAAACCAAATGTAACTAAGCTAACAATCTGAAATAAAATAACATCTATCGATCTGAGAAATCTGGCCACTTTCTCTTAACGTAAAGCCAAGAAAAAAACAAAAACTCTGAGCAGCCCTTGTCAACTTACACAGAAGATGAAATCCAAACACATAAGTAATTATAGTAACTGTTTTTTTAAACACAGCACAGTCACATATAGAAAACCCAACTAAACTTACATAAAACAGAATGCACAACCACATTTAGACAACCCCAACTAAATTTACACACAACAGAATGCACAGCCACATATAGACAACCCATTCTGTTCTGCGTAAGTTTAGTTGGGTTGTCTATATGTGGTTGTGCATTCTGTTCTGTGTAAGTTTAGTTGGGTTGTCTATATGTGGTTGTGCATTCTGTTCTGTGTAAGTTTAGTTGGGTTGTCTATATGTGGTTGTGCATTCTGTTCTGTGTAAGTTTAGTTGGGTTGTCTATATGTGGTTGTGCATTCTGTTCTGTGTAAGTTTAGTTGGGTTGTCTATATGTGGTTGTGCATTCTGTTCTGTGTAAGTTTAGTTGGGTTGTCTATATGTGGTTGTGCATTCTGTTCTGTGTAAGTTTAGTTGGGTTGTCTATATGTGGTTGTGCATTCTGTTCTGTGTAAGTTTAGTTGGGTTGTCTATATGTGGTTGTGCATTCTGTTCTGTGTAAGTTTAGTTGGGTTGTCTATATGTGGTTGTGCATTCTGTTCTGTGTAAGTTTAGTTGGGTTGTCTATATGTGGTTGTGCATTCTATAGAATGCAGAACCACATGTAGCCTTACCCATCAAACATAGACCTAACCCTAGACCTACAGCCATCTCTACTAAACGTACTGAGCCACACAGCTACTAACATTAAGTCTATAGCTAACCCTACTAAACTTACACGGCCACATAGTAATAGCCAATCCTACTAAATTTATTTAGCCACAGTCTATAGCCATCTCAACTTACACAGCCACAGTCTTTAGCCATCCCTACTAACATTAAGTCTATAGCTAACCCTACTAAACTTACACGGCCACATATTCTATACCTTCTCTACTAAACTTACACGGCCACATAGTCTACAGCCATCTCTACTAAACTTACTTGGAACATAAGCCACCACATTGAGACTGGCCCATAGCTTCAATTCCCGGCACGTTCAGTTGCGAGTCTGTCCTTTCAAGAGGTGTAAACGAAAAATGATGCTATCGATTTTGTATTTCTCGCTGAGTTCCTCGTCTCCTTTAAATATTGACTGCCTTCTGATGAACTGGACAGCAGTGGAAAGTTGGAAGAGAACTAGACTTTAGTTCTTGGGTTTAGTTGAAACTGAACATTTTCAATGACTTTTTTTTTCTATGAATTTTGTTCACGTGTTACATTAAATAAAAAAAAATCTTTTTATAAAGTGTGTTAAACAAATGACTTAGTATAGAGCCCTTACTTGCTGCTTATACAAAGAACATACTAAGTGCACCACCATTTCATTTTTAATTATCTTTTTTTTTTTTTGGGGGGGGGGGCGGTTAAAGGGGATTTGAATCCGTGTTCTCCACGTTACTTTATGAGGTGCTATCCTTTAGAGTTAGCTAAAAGAAGTAAACATGGTTATATTTCAGTGAGAACTATTGTCCACCTTGTTATAGTTTGAACTATTGCCCATTAATTCTGTAGTCGTTTGAAGACAAAATTCACACCCCTCTCATGATATCAACTTTCAGCTGCCGATGTTTTAGCACGTCAGTTGGTTCCAATGCTCGACATGTTCAGCTTTCGATTCAAATTCAAATTGAAATATTGATTTTTTTAAAAAATGGCCTTAACGGAGTCATGAAGTCGTGGCCATTAAATTAGATTTAGTATTTATGCAAGTTGTTATTAATACTCTTGTCTTTGTCATTTTTACTTATGGGAAAAACATGAACACCTTAGAAAGAAAATTACAGTTATGTTTAAACAAAATTCAAAATTGGGCAAACTATAATGTTTTTAAATTTTCGGGCTCCAAAACAGTTAGTATGCACTTTTGTAATTTAAGGGGACTCCACCCAGACCCTGAACTATTTATACACAAAAAGAAGATCCCTGTCGTGAAAACTACAAAATTTTTAGGCCTCACCCTAGATTCCAAATTTAATTTTCTCCCCCACATTGAGGAACTTAAGAAGAAATGCCAAAAGTCATTAAACATACTTAGAGTACTCAGCCATTCGGACTGGGGAGCTGACAGAGATACCTTGCTGCTGCTCTATCGGAGTCTAATTCGATCCAAGCTAGACTACGGATCCATAATATATGGAACAGCAAGGAAGTCTTATCTAAAATTACTGGAACCAAAACAAAATGCTGCCCTGCGTCTCTGTCTCGGCGCGTTTCGTACATCACCTATCCCAAGTCTCCATTTGGAGGCTGGAGAACTCCCCATGGATATAAGAATGAAAATCCTTGCAATGCAGTATATAGTCAAGCTAAAATCCAACCCCACGAACCCTGCTTTCGACTCCATATTTAACCCCACAGAATTAGAATTATACAATCGAAGGCCTAACGTCATACAGCCGTTGGGCCTTCGAATGAGAGAACCCATCCAAAATTTAACCCCACCCATTGACCAAAGCTCTAAAATAGAAACCCCTCAGAATCCTCCTTGGCTAATGAATAAACACAAATTAAATTTATCCCTCCTTAATTTCAAAAAAAAGAAAATACAGATCCAAGCATACTACAAGCCCACTTTAGGGAACTACAGGAGAGTTATGGAGATTGTGGCACCATCTACACAGACGGATCCAAAATGGATGGAAAGGTCGCATGTGCCTGCTCCTTTCGGAACAAAACAATCTCCCGTAGACTCCCCGATGGCTGCTCCATCTTTACGGCCGAATTATATGCAATATCGCTTGCACTTATGGCCGTCAAAGCATCAGAAAGGAGGAAATGTATAATCTGCTCCGACTCCAAATGCAAGCTTTGGGGCGGATGAAGACTGACATCCCATTGGTACATAAGAGCCTGAAGCTGTTGGACCAAATAACAGAGATGTCACCTTCATCTGGGTCCCCTCCCATGTGAGCATTGAGGGAAACGAAGCCGCAGACAGAGAAGCAAAGAGAGCCCTAAATCATGGGATGTCAGGAACCCAAATTCCCTGCTCGGACCTGAGACAAAATATTGCCTCTGCCACCTATCGAGAGTGGCAGAACCGATGGGAGGCTGAGACTCACAATAAACTCAGGCAGATTGTGGCGGATGTCAGGTGGCGGTCCACATCTAAGGGTCTGACAAGGCGTGGTAGCACGACCATGTCCAGACTTAGGATTGGCCACACCTACATCACGCACTCTTTTGTGCTGAAGAAAGAAGAGCCCCCACTTTGTGAGTATTGTGACTCTCGCCTCACCGTGGAACATATCCTCATCGACTGCCCCAGATACCAGGATGTCAGGGAGAAATATTTTAGAAACACTAATTTAAAAACACTATTCAATAATGTCGACCCTGGGAAGGTACTGTGCTTTATCCGGGAAGTGGGGTTGTCTACGAAGATCTGATTTATGAATTTGTATACATGTACTATTTACATTAGATTTTTACCAAATTATATAATTTTTACCTCTACTATTTTAACTGTGAATAGACCTTGATTTTAATGATTTGACTGTATGGAATTTGGCCCTTGTTGTGTAAAGGTAGAGTGGCCCTTGAGGGACTGCAGGCACGACATGGCCTAAATTGTACCGATGTGCCCAAAATCACAAATCACTTGGTGTTGGATACAGCCTGCCATTATCTTGAGGATGTCGTTGCATTGTCTATTATTATTTTTGTCCAGGCACTGGTGGATCCGGGGAAAGGCGGCCTAATTTTTGTATAGAGAAAAGATCACACATTTTGAGTACAAATATAATGTGGCAATGTCTTTGATTTCGAGAATTAAGGATGAGTGCAGTGTTTCACACAACTACGTAAACCCAGTTGCGACCTGCATAGTTTTCTGCTTCTCGTGCAGACAAAGTGCAGAAGACGGAAAGAAAACTGAAATAGACCGCCGGCGGACAACGACTTTGTCTACTTCAGTACACAGACCCCCCCCCCCACACACACACACCAAATAAAAAATAAAACGATTTCTGTTTTGCTTGATCAGTGGGACACTGCCATCACACACACACACACACACTCGTGAATCTCATGTTTTCTTTTTGAAACAAGAGAACTATCAACGTATCAATGAATGGTCCTTCGTTTTGTTCCATGAACATATCAGATCTATGTTTTAATGTAGATATAACAATGGCTATCTTATAACTGGTCCAGATCTAGATCTCCTCGCTGGCTGACAGAATTGGATATTTATGCCAGCCGGAAATATCCAGCTCTAAAATCCAGCCCAATTTGTGGCTGAGGGACATAAATCGCTTGGCTATTTAGCAGCGGGGGCTGGAGTTCGATTCCCAATTTAGACTAGGAAATTTGTGTTCGATCTGAGCTGTGTTTGCAGAGCCTCTAGGAAAACAGATACCCTACTACCCCACATATACACAGACCAGAGGTACATGAAGTTACTACACAAAAGCAACTCCCTTTGCCAGTTCCTTAACATATTTCAGTCATATTAAATTCAATGTTCTCAGTGACATCTGGATGTGTCCTACTATTAGTTTTTATGTTCATAATGACATCTGGATGTGTCCTACTATTAGTTTTTATGTTCATAATGACATCTTGATGTGTCCTACTATTAGTTTTTATGTTCAAAATGACATCTGGATGTGTCCTACTATTAGTTTTTATGTTCATAATGACATCTTGATGTGTCCTACTATTAGTTTTTATGTTCATAATGACATCTTGATGTGTCCTACTATTAGTTTTTATGTTCATAATGACATCTTGATGTGTCCTACTATTAGTTTTTATGTTCATAATGACATCTTGATGTGTCCTACTATTTTTTTTTTGTTCCCAGTGACATCTTGATGTGTCCTACTATTTTTTTTTTGTTCCCAGTGACATCTTGATGTGTCCTACTATTCGTTTTATATTCCCAATGACATCTTAATGTTCCCTACTTTTTGTTGTTCAGGTTCGGTGTGTTGTTGAGACAAGAGATTTAGATCACGCCAAAGAGCTGGAGAGAGTCATGAGAAGTAACTATGATCACGTGGAGTTTTGGTTGGACCAGTAGACAACTCATTTGCAGACCATGTTGATAACTATGCAAGTTCAAGATTGCCTCCCATTGTCTTCCTCTTGTTGTTACTTCAACAACTCTGCAACACTGATTGCCTCCCATTGTTTTCCTTTATTGACTTGAATATTTGATAATATATTCTCCTAAATGTTTAGTCCCAAATACTATTATTTTAAAGTGCCATCTCTTTTGTTTCCTGTATAGAATGTTTATTGACATTAGTGTGACTGCAAAGTATTTGAATGTAAATGATATCAGAAGTCACCCAGTTTGTTATCTGTACATTGTGTCTTGGACTTAACACAGTCCAGTAGTTATTTACTATAATAATTCTTTAGTTTATACATTAAAATGGTTTGTTGAATATATTAGAATGCTCTAGTCAATAATTATAAGGGTCTAGATAATTTTGTAAACTAATTATAATTGTATTGATATTATATTTTATGATCTAGTCAATGTACTCAATGAATCTACCTAAGTATACTATGTTGGTGTAGTTCATATGTTCTCTTTATTTGGCTGGTACTCAATGGTCTTGTTAATTTATTCTAATGACCTAGTCAATGAACTTTATGTTTCAGTATGTTTTTGATATTAAATATTAATAATTCAGTGAATACCTTCTAATCGTCTAGTTAATTAAATTTATATTATAAAATTCTTATGTTTTACTGCAATTAATTTATTTAGTAAAAAAAAATGTTCATGTGCTTTCCAAATCTAGTCAATGATTGATCAACCTGAGGGGCATGACACTTGGACAATATTGAGACTCCCATGTCTTGTAGTTATAAAGTTGTCACACTTGTTTTCATCTTATTTCTTCAGAATGGACGTCAGTCTAGATACAATGTAGATGTTGTAGTGATCAACTAGTGTCAGTAACATTACAGCTATGAACATAGATCATGTGAGCAAAATGATTGATACAAAAATAGACGAGTTAAGCCCTTAATATATACAACCAAGAGATATTCTTAGCACAAAACTTAATACAATAGTCTAAGTGCAATAACTAGTTCTATGACTAAGAATTAGATCATAAATACTTAGTCTTGGCAGACACAAGCATTACGTCTGGTTGATAGCTATCACAGACAAATGGATGGTTGCCTGGTCGTGTGGTTTGCACTCTGGACTGTCGTTTGGATTTATTGATGGTCCCGGGTTCAAACCCTGCCCACACTCATCCCCCATTGCCTGCGGGAGGTTTGGACTAGGAAGTAAACTATCTTCAACTCTGAAGGAACATCCGAAACATGTAAAACATATTACAAAAATATTTGGTAGAAATTAAACAAAGATTTCATTATTGCATTTCCACACAAACAATGTATGCCTATGTCAATATGATTCTTCACATTATAAGATCAAGTTTGTTTGCAATTGAATGTTATTGAGTTTAAAATACGTTTATATATATATTTTTGTGTGTGTATAATTTCCAATTGACATAGGGACACGTTTTTTAAAATGGATTTTTTATTGGTACCGGTAATAAATCTCTTAGTGACATTGTTTTTGTTGTCACTAGAAATGTTAACTTACAACAAATTCCATTTACCAAAGATTGTACCTTCATTTATCCAGCTCAAGTTTTCTTCAGTTTATTTCTTATCTTGTACATTGTTTTGATCATGTTTGGTCACATATAATGTAACCCATATTTACCTTTCCACTTTCTTAGTTTGTCATTAAAGGCAAAAAAGTTGGGGAAAAAGAAGCTAGTGATGTCATTTTATGTTTTGAGATGTTGAAAGTTGTGTTATGTATTATGTTTTATGTCTTTTAAGTCCTGAAATGTTTATTTGTTAGCTTGTAAATGTATCAATACAGGATGGTCGCTAGAAAAGTGGAAAATTGATCAAACAGTTATTTATTTTTACAAAGAATAACTTGTACTAAGTTTTTTTTAAAGGCATGTGTTATACTACATTTATAGATGCTCAAAATGTTGTCCTGAGCACTTCAGAGCTGTGTCTTAACCTAGAAATCTAAGCTCATGTAGCATTTTGAAAGGTAACTTGTGAGATATTGTTCTCACATCATCAATAGAGTTTATGTCACATCACTAATTCTGAAGTTCTGTTAATGACAAGCTCCAAATACAGTCCTCCGTGACATTGAAGTCTGGACTTTTGGAACTTGTTCATCATGATCTCAGCTGACCCTCAAATGTTTCTGTTTTTTGTAGTGACCACCCGAGCTTTGATCTCTTAAGAAAGTATCAGTCAGCCTTGCAGTGTTTAACATTATCTAATTAACTTAAACTATTTTACAATTAGCTCAAATGTTATTATTACCAATAATATTGTTTCAATAAACGTATCAAAGTGCCATATTATAAATGATTATGATTTTCAATGAATAAACTAGATCTGTCTGATTCTATTTTACACACATATTTCTTTGAACAATGTCATTGAAGATTTGTTTTTATTTTGTGATTATTTTTGGGCCCTGTGAAAAACTGTTCATTTATAAATAAACATCAGTGAAACTTTTGTTCATTTTCTTTTTATGAATATCCACACTCTGTTCTTGATATGACGATTACTGTTTTTATGCCTCCTAATTTGTGTCACATTACAGTGCATATTTTTTCTTTGTGGCTACATGAAATTTAGATCATGTAAAATACGTTTGAGTTTCAAAGTTTTATTTCATTCACACATTTATTTTACAAAATCTCAAGATTTCTTGAGGCTGCATTACCTCCATCACAAGTTCAAAGTCTGTTTCATTTTACCCATGACTTGGAGGTAATGGGTTAATAAACTAATAAAGTATTAAACTTTGATTCATAACTCTCAGAAAAGTATCACATATAGATAGAAGATCCTATGGAGAACTGCCTGCTCCAATTTTGACAAGTATATTCTCTATTACCCACCAGCTATGTCTTGAACTTGAGTGCACAAATAAGATGTGCTTTAGGCTTAATGATGTGAGACAATTAAGAATTGCTATCGTCTGAATTTGCAATCAACTTCGCAAATTTAATATACCCACATAAATTACATCAAAAATAAAGAAAATATCTATTTAGAAAGCAATGTGTGTCAAAAAAGAAAGTTCATTTACTTTTAACAGGTTTAGCAAATATTTTTTATGTGACTGTACTTATGTACTGTAGTCATCATCATTTAGACCTACAAGTACTGACTCACTAAGGACATTGTGACTCATTATTTCACATTGTATACAAACAATTTGTCAAGTAAGCCATGAGAATTTTCTTTAATTTTTTTTTCTCGTGGCCCTCCTAGTCAATAGGGTTGCCGACCCTTGATCTCCACCAAACATTGATGTTTAAAAAATGGGTAGGTCTATATTGAACTATTATTGTTTGGACTTCCATTATGAAAGATAAAACACAGAAGTGTCTTTTTTTTTTAATTCTCAAACTAGAAATTGATGCGTTGGGCTGAGTGCCTCTGAATTGAAGGTCTCGAGTGGTGAAGACAGGTTTTGTAGGGACACCCCATAGTCCACCCCCGAACTTTGATGAGTATATGACCTGCGTTGGGGATTTATGGGCGGTTGGTCGCTGTGCTGGCCACTCGACATCTTCGTGAGTCGTCGGCCACAAAACGAATTGACTTTTACGTCATCATAGATCTCTCTGCAATGGGAACATTTACCTCCCTTGAAACCGGTCAAGGAAAAAATTTAGACCAGTGATGCCCAACCTAATTAAATCTGCGGGCCATTTTACTTTCCAACACTAGTGTCGCGGGCCACATGATGGAAAAGATACAAAAACTTAATGAAATTGACCTGAAACTATTTTATTTCAAAACGATTGATTGGGATATTTGAATTTTCTCTTTACACTTATAACAGATAAATAACCTACGTTCTGTTAATATTTTGTTTTTCTTTTTTTTTCTATAAACAGCCACACTTTCTTTATAAAAACAAACAGGTATCATGTTCTACAAAAAAGTAAAGATCCGTTCACTTTTCCAAGTAGATTCTATAGTCTTATTTCATGAAGGCACTAATGTTAAAAGAAAAAAGTGAGGGCTCTAATGTAGGTAAAGATAGATTTTAAACACTTTTTTTCGGGGGGGGGGGGGCAGGGGGGGAGAGGGCGGTTTTTCTTTATTTTGTGCTGACATTTCGGCGGGCCGGATGGAAGCACATAGCGGTTTAGACCATAGACTTATATATACTACTCTAGAATGGACATGGAGATTTTTTAGCACTATAAATAATGTCGTGAATATTTTTTAGAAAGTTGGATCAAGGCGTTGTTTTTTAAAGTAGTTCAAAGAAGTAAAGTTGCTTTTTTCTCAACCCTAACCTACGTAACATATAATTTAATTTTTAGACCTAGATCTAGTAATTGAACATCAAAAATAAGAGTACTCTCGTCTCATAATTATTATTTTGCAATTTTTAGATACATAATCTAGAAAGATCTAGGTAATCAATCTATTTCAATGTACATAAGATGATTAAAATCAAGAGACATGAATTATTTCGATCTAGGATTTTTGAAACATTATCTCAATGGAAACAAACAGAAAATGGCTTTGTTTCATACATTTGCATGAATATCCGAGAAAGGATTTTGCATTAGTTCTAAACTTTGAAAACTAAAGATCGTTACTTTTCTAAGACAGAAAAGATTGATTGGGGCGACTCCCCTTAGAGCCTTAAAAAAGAGTTTACGTACATAAAAATCTCTATATGTATAGGTCTGTGAATCGATTAGTCGCGGATAAGAATTTATTTCCGGTTTCCAGTCTAGATATAACATAAGTCTATGATTTAGACATATTGTTATTTTATGATGAGACAAATAGAATGCATTTGCTGTTGGACATAAGGGAAACAGCTTTGTCAATTTCTGAAGGTATTCGCTTGCTCTGAGAAACTGATGCTCGGCATGTATGGTTAAGATTTGCAGGTGCAGTTTATGAAATCTTTGAATGTGTGAAACTTTGTGGATTGTCACTGTCTGTGCACTGGGCATCCACTTCCTAAAGAAGATACAGCCTTTAAGCGTACGCACATTCCTTTTAAATCTACATGACATCTATTTGTAGCCAACTGTTTGAACCTTCCCCTTCTAAAACATTTTGTTTAATTCAAATGAAATCAATCTCTCTTTAGATTGTTTTCTCCGCGTGTGTCAACCAGAGCCGAAGATTTAGTTGGTATTTAATTGCCCTCTTGGCCATTCACTATTGGACTCTCGAGAACCACGCCAGGGCAGCAAGCCAAGTTTAAAAGGACATCTGTTAGTCTACTACAGCTAGGCCTACTGAAAAAAAAAAACTACCAACAACAATTAGTTTACAAGCCATGGGCGTAGCCAGGGGGGGGTTTGGGGGTTCAACCCCCCCCCCCCGAAATGAACCCCCCCCCCCCCCGAAGGGGGGGAGTCGGAATTTAGTGACTGATTTTTTGCTTTGATTTTGTTTATTTTAGGTGAGATTTTAATACTAAACCATCACTTGCCCCAGCACAACCAAAGGGGTTTTGAGTTTAAAACCCCCTACCAGGGGGTTTTGAGTTTAAAACCCCCTACCAGGGGGGTTCGAGTTTAAAAACCCCTACCATGGAGGTTCGAGTTTAAAACCCCTACCAGAGGGGTTCGAGTTTAAAAACCCCTTCAAGGGGTTTTGAGTTTAAAACCCCCTACCAGGGGTTTTGAGTTTTAAACCCCCTACCTGGGGTTTTTGCAGTTAACTCCCACTCTTCTATTAAACAAAAAAAAAATGCAAACGAAAATCCCCTAATTCCAAGAGTACAAGTAAGGAAGATTTTGATTTTAAAACCCCGTCTAAAATTTACGATAAACCTCCTCTTTAATATAAAAAAAAGCTAATTACGCACTCAAAATGTTATGAGCGAGGTAAATGGGTTTTGACTCAGTTTTGAGTTTAAACCCCACTTCAGCGGGGTTTGAAGGTAAAAAATACCTCTTTAATAATAAAAACAAAGCAAATTATATATTAAAAATGTTATGAGTGTAGTCTAAGGGGTTTTGAGTTTAAACTCCCCTCCAGTGGAGTTTGAAGCTAAAAAGTACCTCTTCAATATAAATAAAAGAAAATTACTCACTCTAAAATCTATGAGCGTAGTCAAAGGGGTTTTGAGTTTAAACCCCCCGCCAGGGGGGTTTGAGGATAAAAAATACATCTTCAGTGTAAGAAAAAAGCAAATTACGCACTCAAAATGCTATGAGCGTTGCCGATAGGGTTTTGATTTTAAACCCCCATTCAGAGGAGTTTGGTGCTAAAAATACATCTTCAATATAAAAAAAAAAGCAAATTACACACTAAAATTATTTGAGCGTAGTCAAGCCATTCGGGGGTTTTGAGTTTAAACCCTTCTTCTACAGATGGCTTTTTTAAAAAGTTTAAAACCCCTCTAGATGGTTTTGAGTCTAAGATCCCCCTACAGAGCATTTTGAGGTAGAAAACCCCCAACAGAAGATTTTGACGATAAAACTTCTCTTTTCGATATAAAATCTAAAGCAAACTACAGTCACTTAATTCCAAGAGCGTATTCAAGAGAGGTTACACATTTTTACCAGTGGCAGGGCTCCATTAATAAACTGCAGTGAATAGTCATCTACCGAAATCGAAAAACACTAAATGTAGCTCAACAAAGATGGCTAAGACAGATTTTAGGAGTCAGTTATAGAGATTGGGTCTAAATCAAGGAAATCCTATGCCGAACTGGGAGTCGACCCCTTAGTAAGATTGTGAGAGAGCGACGCAATAGGTTTGCGGGACATGTTCTCCGACAAAATGAATTAAGCATAAGAAGAGTTGCAATGATATCCTAGTACAACTTGACGCCACTCATTCATGGAGGTGGGAAGAGGCTTCAGACATTACCAGTGACAGATTTTTATGGAAACAGCTTGACGTCAAATGCTCCGAACGGCGTGGGAGGGTCTAAGTCAGTAAGAATAGCACATTAGGTTTTGAAATAAAACTTTTTAATAGCAGGAAAATGCAGTGTAGATACCTATGCATTTTGTTGGCTTTCAATACCAGAAATAGTGCTTGGCGGCGGGGCTTCGCCCCGCGCTGGGGGAGCTCCTAGCGCTCCCCCAGACCCCATTGCTAGTAATGGCGGGGAGTCTACAATTTTCAATTTTATGGAAACAGCTTGACGTCAAATGCTCCGAACGGCGTGGGAGGGTCTAAGTCAGTAAGAATAGCACATTAGGTTTTTGAAATAGAACTTTTTAATAGCAGGAAAATGCACTGTAGATACCTCAGAATATGCATTTTGTTGGCTTTCAATATCAGAAACAGTGCTAGCGCTCCCCCAGACCCCTTTGCTAGTAATGTCGGGGAATCTACAATTTTTCCACTAACTCATGGAAGAACCTATTTTAGGGCACAATAAACGTCTTCCGAAAGAATGAAGGGTCAGAATGTAATAAAGATTATGTACACACACACACACACATAAATACATATAATTTTTTTTCGCTGGGGGGGGGGGGGGGTCGGGGGGGGGGAGAGAGAAAAAATTCACCCCCCCCAAACCCCCCCCCCCCGAAAAAAAATCCTGGCTACGCCCATGTTACAAGCACATTATTAAAGGTATTCAAGAAATAATTATTTTGCATATTATTACGAAAGCCAAATGTCCAGTTTCTGAGTTTCAACATTTTTAATCAGAAGTTTTTCCATTGGGGAGATTTTTAGATTTTTGTAATCGTCTAACACTGAATAGAAATACAGAATGCCGTCAGCACTTTGAATATATTTGTCTAAAAACTAAACTTAAAGAAACGTAACTCCATTTCACATTTTAAAGAACAAACAGCGTGAGCAAAATCTTATTTCCAATTAATTACAGAAAATGTTGGACGCATAGACATATATATATACTACTATATCTAGACTGGACATGGAGACTTTTTAACACTACAAAAAATTTGAAAATTTTTTAGAAAGTTGGATCAAGGCGTTAAAAGAAGTAAAGGCTTTTTTTTTTTCAACCCTAACCTATGTAACAAATAATTTAATTTTTAGAACTAAATTTAGTAAATGAACATCAAAATTAAGAGTACTCTCGTCTCTAATTATTATTTTGCAATTTTTAGATACATAATCATCTTTATCAAAAGACTTAATTCAACACTAAATTGTGATTTTTTTGTGTATTTTTGATAATCAATTACTAATTTTAATTTTGGGATCCTTGGGCGCTTCTGAGTTCGCCCAGCTCTAATGGGTACCTGACATGAGTTGTTCGTTGTACTGGCTACATGATACCCTCTCTAACCGTGGGCCACAGAAACAGAAGACCTTTACATCATCTGCCACAAGGTCTGAAAGGGAACTTTCAGTGGCTGAAAAGACTTTTACTATCTTGGAAAGTCAACTGACTGAAAAGATCATTCCTTATGTATCTTAAAGTCATGTGACTGTAAAGATCAATCTTAATGTATTTTAAAGTCAAGTAGCTGAAAAGACTATTCTTTATGTATCTTACCGTTTAAGTGACTGTAACGACCATTCCTTTTCTATCAAAATTAAGTGACTGTAATAACCGTGCTTTATGTAACTTCACTTGCAAAGTACTTAAACAAAAATCCTTTAGAACTATATACTAAGATATTTATGACAATATTATTAAGTGCCTAAATATCTTGATAAAGCAGCAAGCCAGCATGTAGACTCTGCACATTCCTTTCTATTCTGTTCCTAAAGGGAGACTTGTTAAAGAACGAACATTGAGATCACATTTGTCCAGAGAAATTGACGAATATTTTTCCAAAATTTCACTTGTAAAGATAAAGGTCGTCGTTCTTGCTGTAGCTTGCTCAGTGCAGCTCTATGGTGCTCAGTGCAGCTCTGTGATCCTATCTCTTAGTGCTATAGCTTGCTCAGTGCAGCTCTATGGTGCGCAGTGCAGCTCTATGGTGCTCAGTGCAGCTCTGTGGTGCTCAGTGCAGCTCTATGCTTCTCAGTACATCTCTGGTGCTCAGTGCAGCTCTATGGTGCTCAGTGCAGCTCTGTGGTCCTATCTCTTAGTGCTGTAGCTTGCTCAGTGCAGCTCTATGGTGCTCAGTGCAGCTCTATGGTGCTCAGTGCAGCTCTGTGGTGCTCAGTGCAGGTCTATTGTGCTCAGTGCAGCTCTATGGTGCTCAGTACATCTCTGGTGCTCAGTGCAGCTCTATGGTGCTCAGTACATCTCTGGTGCTCAGTGCAGCTCTATGGTGCTCAGTGCAGCTCTATGGTGCTCAATACATCTCTGATGCTCAGTGCAGCTCTATGGTGCTCAGTGCAGGTCTATTGTGCTCAGTGCAGCTCTGTGGTCCTATCTCTTAGTGCTGTAGCTTGCTCAGTGCAGCTCTATTGTGCTCAGTGCAGCTCTATTGTGCTCAGTGCAGCTCTCTGGTGCTCAGTGCAGCTCTGTGGTCCTATCTCTTAGTGCTGTAGCTTGCTCAGTGCAGCTCTATCGTGCTCAGTGCAGCTCTATGGTGCTCAGTGCAGCTCTGTGGTGCTCAGTGCAGTTCTATTGTGCTCAGTGCAGCTCTATGGTGCTCAGTACATCTCTGGTGCTCAGTGCAGCTCTATGGTGCTCAGTACATCTCCGGTGCTCAATGCAGCTCTATGGTGCTCAGTGCAGCTCTATGGTGCTCAATACATCTCTGATGCTCAGTGCAGCTCTATGGTGCTCAGTGCAGGTCTATTGTGCTCAGTGCAGCTCTATGGTGCTCAGTGCAGCTCTGTGGTCCTATCTCTTAGTGCTGTAGCTTGCTCAGTGCAGCTCCGTGGTAAACTAAATGTAAAGACATTCCAATGTAAAGATCGTACCTTTTCTTAAAAAAAGTAATTATGTCATAACGTTTGATTCAGTTAGGATTGCATAAAAGTAATGGTGTCTTAAAAGTCAATGTTTTTACAACTTCTTAACAGAGTTAAACTACTTAAAAGTGTTTCAAATGAGAAAAAAATGTTCTTCCTAAGTTCTACTGTGGGCTCCAACTGGCCTTGAGGCATGGGCCCAAGCGTAATGAGCTCTTTCGCGCCATGGTTGCTACGCCACAGCTGTGGGCCCCTATTGCTTGTGGGCCCGGGTTCATTGAACCCCTTCGCGCCATGGATGCTACGCCACTGCATAGACAACTGGGTCAGGAAGAGGCGAGCGAATTTTTAGTTTGAGGAACGCTGCTTTAGGCGCTTTGAGAACACTCAGCTCGAGTCGGGATTCGAACTCAAGTCCCGTCTGATAGTCTGTGTCACTCAGAAACACATTCTTTAATCCCAAACATTTTGAGACACACACACGCTGTGTCATACACACACACAGCTCAAAATCAATCTAGGAAATCTAAATCTATGTAGAGGGAGAGCGAGAGAAATCAAAGATGTAGCCTCCAGATGGATGTTTATGTTGTAGCTAAGGAGATTAGGTCTGCTCATCCAGACTTACGTTGATTTTGTTCTGGCAATTGCTTCATTGATTGAATGTCAAAGATTGATGCACTGGGGAACCGGTGTAGTTTTTTTTTCAAGAGAAATGACATTTATAGAAATTATATCATTATTATATAAATTACATATTTCATTTCTAATCCAAATTATATATACTACGTAGTGTATTTTTGAAGTCATTTTCGTATTGTGTATCGCCCTCCCCCTCCCCCTTTTTTTTTCTTTAAATCAAAGATTTTAGCCAAAGCACGAACAAAGCCTGGACCTAACCACTACAACGTGCCCCCATCCCCCGCCTCTACCATAAACAAAATAATATGATCACAAGAGAATTGAGGGGGGTGGGAGGCAGTAGCTAGGCTCAATCACCGCCTTTAATGACTGAATACTTTTTAACCTTGAACCCAAAAAGTATAGTAATAAGAGTGCTATTGGTTGGTTTGGGGGGGGGGGGTAGGAGGAGAGGTGGCACTTGTTCCCACCCCATTCGTCTGATCCTAACTTCTAAAAGGGGAGGGGGGTGAGAATTTCTGCGGAAAATTCAAAAGCGCACTAAATGATTAGTTAACAGTTACAATATCCCATCTGGGATCCATAATTCAAGATGACCTGTCTCTAGAAGAGGAGATTTTAAAAAACGCATAATGAAGGCTGCCTTGACCTTCGCTAGACTCAGGCCAAGAGTTTGGGAAAACCACAGTGATCAAAATGGAAGTCTACAGGACATGCGTTATGAGTACACTACTGTATGGCAGTGAATCATGGACCACCTACGCAAAGCAAGAGAGAAAACTAAACTCATTCCATTTGCGGTGTCTCCGTAGGATCTTGAAAATCACATGGAAAGAAAAAGTGTGCAATTCTGAGATCCTTGCGCGAACAGGTATTCTCAGCATCTTTACAGTCCTCAGACAACGCCGCTTGCGCTGGCTTGGAAATGTTCGCCGGATGGAGGACAATCGCACCCCGAAAGTCATCCGCTACGGACAACTCGCGACTGGCTCAAGAAAAACTGCTCGCCCCCCACCTTCGTTACACAGATGTAATAAAACAGGACCTTAAATCAGTAAACATCAATACTGACCATTGGGAAGACATAGCTCTGATGGATAGAGACAGTGACCAAGAAAGCTATAGGCAGTGAAAGAACATGGGTCTCAGCTCAGGAAGAAAAATCTGCAATACGAAAGATGGCCAGCACCTCTACCACCAAAGCAAAAGCCCCCTTAACCTGCGCTATTTGTGGACGGGAGTGTCTCTCCAAAATAGGGCTCCACAACCACATGAGGAAGTGTGTGAGATGAACCATAGTCGTTCTACGACTGAAGGAGGCTAACAAAAAAAAAACAACAAAGAAATCGTTCCTTCACTTTTGCCTGTCTATTAGTTTGAAGAACCGTTGAGGCACCACACATGATCCGTCGACAGTATTTCTCCATTCCTCTCTGTCTTTTGCCTTGGATAGAACCTCTTTCAATGACAGCCCCCGCCCCATTCTTTTATGTTATCTTGCCATCGATCGCTTTCTCTGCCTTTTTCTCTGCATATCTCTTTCTTTTTCCTGGTACTGAAGGAAGGTCTTTGCATACTCATAGGACCTTGTGATATGGCCTTAAAGTTTTAGTTTGTGTTTTTTTTTGGCAGTGATGAAAGTAGGGCCCAATAGTCTTTCTGATCCTGTATCCAATCTCTTCGTTTGTGATGCGGTATTTGTATGTGATACCTGGGTCGTACAGACATGTGACGTGGCAACGAGCTATTGGTCTAAACTGCACTTAGTTTGTGACGTTGCAGGTCAGTGATCGGGACTTCTAGAACGATTGGTCGGGAATGAGGCCGTTCCTCCAGAAGGTGCAGCCTACCGAGCCATCAAAGGTACTATCTCTTTCCAGCCCATCCCCATCCATGTTATTAAACATTATGTTGAGGAGTTGCTGTTCCAGTTTTAGATTTCCACTCGATCGCCACTTATAATTTTTGCCTCTGAATTTTAATATGGTGTCCCCTGTGTCGTTCTCTAGTGTTTGAAAACATTGGACATTGAATTGCGGAGGTGCCTCGCCATTCCGCGGATTTATAAAGAGGATTAAGGTTCTCTTTCTGTCATGGATCGATGATTGTTACGTCAATATAAAAATACGTTTAGAATAAAGAAAAAAAAAGATTTTAAAGTTTCATTTTTCTAGAGATAATTTAGTGCTTTGTAAGTCACCATCTAGAATAACATTCGGAAGTATCAGGGGCTGGAGGCTTGTTTATTCTATGCTCACAACTAGACTTATTGACAACTTAAAGAGTAAACATTAAATGATGCGTTGTTTGTGTGTGTGTGTGTGTTATGTTCCATTACATAATTTCTAATTGTATTATATATATATATAAAATTATATATATATATATATATATATATATATATATATATATATATATAGAGAGAGAGAGAGAGAGAGAGAGAGAGAGAGAGAAAGAGAGAGAGAGAGATGCGTACCGATGTTAGAATGAGCAGATATTAATAAGTAGGTTGACCTAATGTAATAAATTGATCGTATAATAACCTGAAATATTAGACCCTTAATATAATGGTCAGACATCTTGGATAAAATAATAAACTGACATCATGAAATCGATAATAAAATAAACTGACATCATGATGAATTGATAACATAACGAGATGGACTAGTGAACTGATTGACACAAGTTGATCAACTTCTTGGGAAAAGGGGGGGGGGAAAGCACTTGGAAATTAATCAATATTTTGTAATTAGCCCCAGGAATGAAATCTAAAGCGAACGCTAGGAACTAATTTTGTCATTTATTTTTTGGTTTCTGACGTAAAGACCTATCAGCAAGTGACTGTTAGAATTGTGAAAATGGATGTAGTGCCTACTGCCTAGTACTGGTGAATGTTGTACTGACATTTTCAAATAAAGATTACGGAGATTGAAGAAAACGTTTTTTCTTCTCTCGTGACAATCATTTGACTCTTTCAATCATTTGACTCTTTCAATCATTTGACTCCTTCAATCATTTGACTCCTTCAATCATTTGACTCCTTCAATCATAAGACGACTAAGACGGCAAGATGAAAGCCTGGGCATTGGCTTCGGTTGGAATGTTGTCGCCACATGGGCGTAGCTACGATTTTTTTTCGGGGACTTGAGGGTTCTGGGAAATTTTTTCCTTTGCACACACGCGCACACAAATTAAATATTATATGTCTATGTACTGGTACCTAATTAATTTCATTTCCTCGTCCCTTTGTTAAGACACAAGACTCTTCTTTGACTCCCAGTTCGGCATAGGATTTCTTTGATTGAGACCCTTTCTCTATAACTGACTCCTAAAATCCGTCATGGCCATCTTTGTTGAGCCAAATTTAGTTGTTTTTTTCAATTTCGGCAGATGGCCATTCACTGCGCTTTATTAATGGAGCCAGCCACTGGTAGAAATGTGTAACCTCTCTTGAATATGCTCTTGGAATTAGGTGGCTGTAGTTTGCTTTAGATTTGATATTGAAAAGGGAAGTTTTATCGTCAAAATCGTTTTTTTGGGTGGTTTTAAACTTAAAAAATTTGTGAGTTTTTTTAAATTCAAAACCCACTTAGCTACGATTATAGAATTTGGTGACTAGTTTGCTTTAGAATAAAATTGAAAAGAGAGGTTTTCAACCTCAAAAATCTTTGTATGGGGTATTTAAAATCAAAACCATCAGGTGGAGTTCTAAACTTTAAAAAAAAGCTAGCCCTCTAGAGGAGGGGGGTTTAAACTCAGAACCCCCCTTGGCTTGGCTACGCTCATAGAATTTTGAGTGTGTAATTGGCTTTTTTTTTATATTGAAGAGGTATTTTTTAGCTTCAAACCCCGCTGGAGGGGGTTTAAACTCAAAAGCCCCTATGGCTAAGATCATAGCATTTTGAGTGTGTAATTTGCTTTCCGTATATTCAAGAGGTATTTTTTAGCTTCAAACCCCGCTGGAGGGGGTTTAAACTCAAAACCCCTTTAGCTACGCTCATAGAATTTTGAGTGTGTAATTCGCTTTTTTTATATTGAAGAGGTGGTTTTTAGCTCTAAACCCCGCAGGAGAGTTTTTTTAAACACAAAACCTCTTATAGCTACGCTCATGGAATCTGGTGACTGATGTATGGATAGTCTTATATTGAAGAGGGGGGTTATCGTAAATTTCGGAGGGGGGTTTAAAATCAAAATCTTCCTTACCTATGCAATGGAATGTGGGGATTGTCGTTTGCATTCTTTTGTTTTTCTTTTTTGGTTTTGTTTTATAGAAGAGGGGGATTTGACTGCAAAACCCCCTTGTAGGGGGTTTTAAACTCAAATCCCCTTGGCTGCGCTGGGACAAGTGATGGTTTAGTATTAAAATCTCATCTAAAATAAACAGAATCAAAGCAAATAATCAGTCACTAAATTCCCGCAGGAGGGGGGGGATTTTTTCATTTCGGTGGGGGTGGAGTGAACCCTAACCCCTCCCTCTGGCAAGGTCTGAAAAGGAAATTTTACTTTTTTTTTTACAAGTTCTCGAAAACCCCATCATGTTACCGGGAATCTCGGAGTCACTATGAGGTTTCGTCTCAGGCGACCAATATATCTCCATCTTCTATCACTTCTCCATCACACGTGCATACGTCATACACTCTATCCCAAGAGACTGGATGTAATATTTGTTAAACGAAGCCATTTCTTCTCTAAACAAATGAACTAAATGAACTACGACAGCTTGATAGAGTCTGTTTCAAGTTTCAATAGTATTTCTGATACTCGTGACTAAATTAGTAGATTCTATGTCCGGATGTGACGTAACAATCTAATTCTTTTTTTAGGTTGTACAAAACCGAGTTTTCAGTAGACTGATCTATAAATAGACATTTTCATTCTCTATTCACTTGTGTGCATTCTAGAGCAGTGGTTCCCAAACTTTTTTGTCTCGAAGACCCCTAGTCGTGTTTTCTGGTTTTTTGGTAGACCCCCTGCTTAACTAATATTGCATTTTTGTCAATTCATCAACTAATCTCTAACTCTATTAAGTCGAAGAGTGAAAAAGTAATTTCAAAAGTAATGTAAATCTACATTTTAAGTTATAGAGATCTGTATTTTGTTAGTGATGAAATTCAAATTTTAAACCAATTGAAATAAGAATTAATATATTACAGGAATCACCAAACACACTGTAAATTTTTTTTTTTTTCAGTTTCATGATCTGATCTTAAGGATTCTATATTTCATAGGAATTAGCTGTTCTATGAAGTAGTTCTTCAATCATTGAATATTAATTAGGCCTAATTAGTTTGCATTAAGTATCATTTTAAAGTTCTTGCAAAGAGCAGTTTCTCGTTTATTTCTTGATCTTTCACGACTGGCTCTAATATTGGATCCGCGGAACTCTTTTCACTAACAGAAGGTGCGAGTTATTGGTGCTTAAACAAGTAAGCTTCGGCCAGGAGAGATTTATTAGCCTTGGCTTACAACCCACCTAGCAGAAGGAAAACTGAATTCAAACCTCTGCTGCCTTGCAGCTATACCCAAATATGGGGAAGGTTTCGTAGGTCAACCAAGAGGACAAGTGAGGAGCGGCGACCCTGGACAGTTTGCAGCACACAGCTCTACACATATCAGAGCAGAGCCTGTGACGCCGCTGATCCTAAACTGTATAATTCGTTTACAAAGAATTACATAAGAAGCTTTTAATGTTATAATTCATACTTTCGATGTGCCCTTGAACAGTTTTTTAAAACGACTTCAACATCTGGTAAAATCATTGTTTTATCTGTTGTGATTTCTGGCTATAAGTAAAGAGATTTTGCAAGACGCTAACAAACTAATATCTTGTCTGCATGTGGATTTATTCTAAACTTTTTGAGTTTTTAACATCTTTATCTATTTTATCAGAGTGGCATCGTCTCAAATGATCCTCCAGCTTAATTAATTTCATATCGTCATAAAAAGGGAATTAGCAACTACTTGTTGTTTGACAAGGAAGGAAGGAATCTCAATTTTAAATAATCAACACTGTAAAATCTACATTTCTTTTTTTATTTAACATTAGTTACATTTAGAATAGCAGGATAAATATTGAAAGGATTAACTAAGGTACAAATCATATATTAGTGTAGGAAAGAATAAAATATATGGGATGTAAAAAGTTATGACCTGCTTAAGTGAAATCCACTATCATAGACCCCCGTGGACATCTCATAGACCCCCGATTTATTTTTTCACTTTCGTAGACCCCTTGAAAGTCTTCGTAGACCCTGGGGGTCTATATAGACCACTTTGGGAATCACAGTTCTAGAGTCACAATCTTTTCTTAACAATGCCTCTATTTAGCTCGTAATTTCGTGGAAACTTCTGGGTGGGTAGGTGGAACCTAGTGACGGATCTCGAAAACGGCTCTAAGGATTTTCCTAGAAATTTGACACTTGATGTATATAGTTGGAAAAAAATTACTAGCTCGTTATAATTTTGCAAAGTAAAAACAAAATATAGATTTATACATTCGCTTAACCCGATTTTTTTTTTCTGGTGGGGGGGGGCGGGCTAAAAAATAATCCTTTTTTAAATCTAACATTCATTAGTTATTAAGAACAAAATAATTAAGTCAAGGGATGAAACAATAAAGCCATCTGTCAAACCCACCATCATTCTCAGAATGAGACTAATAAAGAACTAAGTAATTCATAGCATACACACATGCACACACATACACACACAATAACAAACAAAAACATAAGACTTTTCCATGTTTTTTTTATCGATTACTTATAAAGCCATATCTCCCATTGCCTCCAAAAAAAAATGGCAGATGTTAGATCGAAAGACATGATTGATCGCTAGAAGAAAAGCTGATTGGACAAAGTGACTAGGGGGCTTACTACGCTTCAGCTGTCAAGGATCCAGTCGTTTGATGCGCTTTCGTGGATTACTTTTGACCGTTGTGGGTAAAGAGCCCTATTTCCATTGTTAGAACAGCCCCTGGTATTTTCTAATTCAAGGGTCAAGTATTGTTGATGGTGAGGAAGGTAACATAAATGTATCTGTTACATTAGGTTATAGGTTACAGTACTTCCTGTCCTTTAGTCTGTTGGAGCGTCAAGGCACCAAACATGAACCTTCTCCATTTCTCTGTTCTAGTACTAGGGTTCAAATCTCTTTCATTGACCGGGTTGCTTATTCATTGATATCTTCTCAACTATGTCTTTTCCGCGGTTCTGTTCCAAACATTTAGGTCTTTGCGAGCCCTCAGGATAGAATATGCCCGTACAGTTTTACATCGCCATTGTATGATACTTATTGACATTAACTTGGAGGCCTCGCTTTTAACAATGTAAGTGAATTAAAATAATTGACAGCAGCGTTCAAAGCATGTGTTAGAAACTCTCACGTGTAGACTTTATTTGTGTTTGAAAAAGGTCGCTCTTGAGTTTTAACTTTTTCATAGAATGCTTATTTATAAAAGAAAAAAATATTACTTCGTCCTGAGAGTATCCATGTGTCAATCTAGTTGATAGACCTATTTCAGCAAGCCATTTTTTTCATGCAGAATGCAAATAGCTTGTTCTATATAACGCAAAAATAATTCTTGTATTATCCTATCTTATCTTATAAATTTTCTGTTTTTTCCTTGCTTAGGCATTTACAACTCCAGAACCTCTACAAGGATGCCACCAGTGCGGTGTACTTCAACAATAATATTGGGGACTGGTTCAAAACCACAGTTGGAGTAAGACAAGGCTGCCTACTTTCACCAACACTCTTCAATATCTTCCTTGAAAGGATAATGGAAGATGCTCTCGAGGGCTATGAAAGTACTGTAAGCATTGGAGGAAGACGAATCACTAACTTGCGCTTCGCAGATAACATTGACGGCCTAACAGAGACAGAAGAAGAACTAGCTGACCTGGTGATGCACATTGACAAGACTTCCGCAGCTTATGGCATGCAAATAAATGCCGAAAAAAAAAAATTATGACCAATAGCCAATAGGACTTTAATAGAGGCATCAGTATTAGAGGTGAAAAGCTGACTAGTGTTAACAGCTTCAAATACCTCGGAGTTATTGTCTCAGATGAGGGAACAAAACCCGAACTACTGGCCCGAATAGCACAGTCCACAGCAGCCCTTTCAAAACTGAAAAAATTTGGAAAGACAAGGGCTTAGCACTCGGCACCAAAATCAGACTGATGCGCCCCCTGGTCATGACCACATTTTTATATGCTTGTGAGTCTTGGACGCTGACTGCAGAGCTAGAGAGGAGGATCCTAGCAATGGAATTGTGATGCTACAGAATGATCCTCGGTATCACGTTCAAATACCGCACGACAAACCAAGAGATTAGAGACAGGGTTACTGCAGCGATCGGACCCCATGATGACCTGCTAACTATTGTAAAGAAACGCAAGCCATATTACAAGATCCACGGGGCTCGCAAAGACCTTCCTTCAGGGAACAATACAAGGAAAAAGAAGAAGAGGCAGACGGAGAAAGCGATGGGAGGACAACATAGCAGAATGGACGGGCCTACCATTGAAAGAGATTTTAAACAAATCAAAAGACAGGGAGGAATGGAGAAAGATGGTCGACAAATCTTGCTTAGTGCCCCAACGGTCCAACAGAAGGTTGGTTGGTTGGAATTAGGGCTTATTAAAACTAATATGTTTAGTTTTTTTCTGTGTGTGTGTGGGGGGGGGGGGAATAAAGTGTTTCAGAAAGACAATTTTTTAAACCTTTTGTTCACTCAAAATTATATTTCTGCCATTGTTCAGGCAGTAAGAAGACTTGTGGGAATTCTATAAGCTTCTCTAGTGGTGTCCAGGGCTGAGCCCCAGCTCCAAGCATTTTTCTACATTCTAAAGATTCGTAAATCCATTCTCTTGGCGTCTACAACGCAGCACTGGCCTATACTATCATGCGAGGAAAAATCGAGGTACATATAACGCTCGAACGTTTGCTATGGGCCTGATCGTCAAGAAATCATCAACATAACTACGTACGACGGGAGAGACCGTTCTGACCTAAGAACTTCCAAAAGAATCGTGTTAGCAGAGGCGCTTTGAAATGTTTTCTTTAAAAAAAAACGATTGAATATTTCTGCCGACGCCTCTCGTGTAAATAGTTCTATAGCTGTTTTATTTTTTAATCAATATCTTAACTAGGCCAACACCTCTTCAGCTGGGACAAGTATCCTCTCTGTGGCAAGATCTCTTCAGCTGGGACGAATGCTATTTGGGGCAACAACTTATCAGCTGGGACAATATCTTTGCTGAGGCAACAGGTCATGAACTATGACAATATGCTATTCGGAGCAAAATATCATCTGGGAAAACATTCTAGCTTGTCGCATCTCATTAGTTAGGGCAACTTGCTATTGGGGCAATATCTCATCAGCTAGGGCAACTTGTTATTGGATCAAAATCTCATCAGCTAGGGCAACGTGCTGTTGGGACAATATCTCATCAGCTAGGGCAACTTGTTATTGGATCAAAATCTCATCAGCTAGGGCAACTTGCTGTTGGGGCAATATCTCATCAGCTAGGGCAACTTGTTATTGGATCAAAATCTCATCAGCTAGGGCAACTTGCTGTTGGGGCAATATCTCATCAGCTAGGGCAACTTGTTATTGGATCAAAATCTCATCAGCTAGGGCAACTTGCTGTTGGGGCAATATCTCATCAGCTAGGGCAACTTGTTATTGGATCAAAATCTCATCAGCTAGGGCAACTTGCTGTTGGGGCAATATCTCATCAGCTAGGGCAACTTGTTATTGGATCAAAATCTCATCAGCTAGGGCAACTTGCTGTTGGGGCAATATCTCATCAGCTAGGGCAACTTGTTATTGGATCAAAATCTCATCAGCTAGGGCAACTTGCTGTTGGGGCAATATGTCATCATTTGGGACTGTTTTTCAAATGAGACAGCGTCCTATAGGGGCAACATCTAATCTAATTTGGTAAACATTTCATCAGTTGAGACAATATTCTATCTTGGGTAACATCTCATCAGATGGCCTTGAAATTTTTCTGTGACCTTGATTTGTTTGGAATGTGCGCAGGGGAGATTTTTTTTTTCAAACTTGTTATTGCTGGACTCCCATGGAAACACGTGATAAAACTCGGATTCAAAAACATTATTTTTAGAGTGTTTTCTTTTTAAAGTTCCTTGTCTATGTCCACTCAGCTAATTGACACCTGTCAACCGATACTGGGCTAAAATTTGGCATATGGCATCCTCTGAAAAAATGAAATGTTCTAATGTGTTTTTACAAAACTCACTCTGTCTGTCTGTCTTGTTGAAATTTTAACACGTTGTTTTTCCCATTACCCATTCTCGGTTCAAGTTGAAACTTGACACAATAATTTATTGTATTTAACAAAACATGATTCAGTAAAAAAAAAATTAAATCAATTAGTTAATTAATTTGTGGTAATTAATTAATTTTGTTTGATATTGAAATGGGAAATAAATCTTACAGTATTGAGGTATATGGTTGTAAATGTGGAGTTCTTCCACTTAGATAAGCTTTGTTGTTTTTTAAAATAATTTTTTATATTATATTTGTTTTTTCTTTCTTCTCTTATTACACGGTCAGAGGTCACAGGTCAAAAGATAACAAGTAGCTGTCCTTGTATGTCTAGCTCACAAAGTCACAGCAGAAAACCGAATGTGTACAGTTGCGTAAAATAGCTCTCTTGTAGGCTAGCATAAGGTCAAATAGTGTATTTACCTTCATAGAAGTCAGCAGTTAGTTGTAAGACCCTGTATGAAATTCTTGACTTAAGAAACTAATTGAGGTGTAAAGATGTAAAGATGTACAGATATAAAGATGTAGAGATGTAAATATGCAGAGAAATAAAGATTTAGAGATGTAAAGATGTAGATATCTATAGGTGTAAAGATATAGAGATGTAAATATGTAGAGAAATACAGATATAGAGATGTAAAGATTTAGATATCTATAGGTGTAAAGATGTAGAGAAATAAAGATGTAGTGTAAAGATGTAAAGATTTGAAGATGTGTAAAGATGTAGAGATATAAAGATGTAAATATGTAGAGATTTAAAGATGTAGTGTAAAGATGTAAAGATTTAAAGATGTAGTGTAAAGATGTAGAGATATAAAGATGTAAAGATGTAGAGATTTAAAGATGTAGTGTAAAGATGTAGAGATATAAAGATGTAAAGATGTAGAGATTTAAAGATGTAGTGTAAAGATGTAGAGATATAAAAATGTAAAGATGTTAAGATGTAGAAATGTCAAGAGGAAAAGATATAAGATGTAGAGACACAAAGATGTAAAGTTGTTAAGATGTAAAGATGAAGAGAGGTAATGTCAATATGTAGAGATATAAAGATGTAATGTAAAGATGTAGAACTGCTTCTCAATTCTCTATTGAAATATTTAATAGGCTCTTTGTTGCTTTTTCTGCCGAAACCCTCACCCCCCGCCCTTTTTTTAACACATCACTCTCCCTTAGAGATTTTTACTCTTGAATCTTCACTTCAGCTTTTCTTCTCCCGAGAAACACTTTGAAAGATCCCCTCCCCCACTCACTAAATACAAATCATTTAATAGGCTCCCATGTTCACTACGACGATTATTTCATTCTTACTTCTATATCATTATACGTAAAGGGGGGGGGGATATGTTTTTGTCTAGATAGAAATTTGATCATTTTCTAAAATCTCAACATTACCATTTCCCAACTACTTTGGCCGATCATCCTTGGCAAACTGGCTGGCCAAATCCAGTTTCGAGCATTGGCTAGTGAGTGTGAAGCGATAATGGCCGTCCAGATCGCGAATTGGCCGATATATGGTTATGTATGTGTGTATGTATGTTCTAACTAACAGTGAACAGAAAATCTTCATTTTCGTTTAGTTAGAAATTTTCAGAATGCACATCATTTTGTAGAATCGAGTTTGGATACAAAGTGCTTCGTGTTATTCAAGATCTGGGACTGTCGATCTATCGTTTAGGGATTACGTTCGTCAATCAAAACCACATCAGAACTTAAATGGCTAAATCTATATACTTAAAACCAAAATCAGTTTTGCTTCACTTTTATTAACCATGAATTCGGATTTAGACTACTCTACATCCATTATATCGAGCTCATATTTCTCCGTATCGTTTTATTTTCTTTTTCTAGGCTACATATTGTATTGCTTAAAGAACGTAAACAAGGTTACAAAGACAGTTTGTGTGGAAACACACTCCAAATCGGCCCCCGAATAGTAAAAAGGCAAGCTTCAATATTTTCAGAAAGACAACGATACTTTAGGCACGAAGGAAGTTTGTGTACTACAACAAACTCGTAGGTGCTTCGTGCAGGTTAGTCGTACTCATGTATGTACTCACAACTAGGTAGCAGTTGTGAAAGTGACTAGAAATGAGAGTACTATTTTCACTAGAAGATTTTTAAAACAAGGTTACAAAGAAAGTTTGTGTAGAAAGACAAACTCAAAAAAATCGGCCCCAGAAGTGGTCCACCCAGGCAGGTAAACAGGCAGGCTTCAATATTTTCAGAAAGAACATCAGAATGAGATTCTATCAAACGCAAATGACAGAGAAGCATGGAGAAAAAAGGTTGACAGATCTTGTGTGATGCCCCAACGGTCCAGCAGACCAAGAGAGGTGAAAGTGAAGGAGAAGTTTGATGTGAACCTGGCCTAACTGATGTCTTATAATGAATATCTAATTGATCTAATTGTTCTGTAAAGGATCAATTTCTTATTCAAATCCTCAGGAAAAAAACATTTCCTTAAAAATAAAATTCTCTCCTTCCTTTGGTACAGTGTTTAATTGGGTCGCATTGCAGTTCTTGCGATAATATGAAAAACTACTTATTAATTGTTGTTTTAAATTATGTCCACCTTAGATGCATACAAAATACATTTTTTCTCTTTAAAAATAAAAGTAAACATTCTTTTTGCAAATGTAGTAATTAGTTTGACAGAACTTACTTAACTTAGCAATACAATTAAAAAAAAAAAAATTTTGACAAAAAATCTAAAACCGTTTGAGTGGTCTAAAATTTCATGAAGTCGGATTTTCACTATCTTTTCTAGTTTACAAGATCTAAACGGGACGGACGAACGGATGGACGGACAGAAAGACCACACAAAATTAATAGTTTCTATTTCCCTTTCGGGGGACGCTAAAAATCAGAATGTAACCAAAGAGAAGATTACTCTGCTTAACCTTAATGTTTCTTAATGCTAATTAATAAAAGTCGCGCGTAGTTGTTTTTACAAAACCTATATCAACTCACTCTGTCTGTCTGGTAAAATGTTTGTATTATATTTCACCCATACCCGATCTCGGATCAAGCTGAAATTGTGCACACTTATTTCTTATACCTGACAACACAAGAATCTCAACAAAAAAAAGTTAATTAACTAGTGGTAATTAATTACTTTGTTTGGTATTGAACAAGGGAAAGATATTGTACTTGACTGATGTGGTGGTATAAGTTGAATTAGTCCCCTTTATTCTTTGAAGCGAGAAAGTTTGAAACTAACAATCGATAACTCTAAAACATTCTATTTTCGTAAGCACTTCGCTGGCACAGTGGTTAGAGTGTTGGCTTAAGAGGGTTTGGGGAGGCTTGAGCCCTCGAGTTCGAATACAGGTCATTCAACTTTTTTGTTAAATAAATGCAATTAAAAAGCGATTACGGTAACATTCGCAAATATCCCCACTTCTTTCCCTCCCCCAACCCCGTTCCCAACTGGTCACAGGCAACAAATGGGATCAAAGCGTAGTAATAGAGTTTAAAGCATGAAATTTGGCTAAATAAAAAAAAATTGGTACAAATAAAATTCTAATGGTAGAGATTTATTACTGTTAGTCTAGATCTAATACTAATTTAATAGCATGACTGATCCAAACTAATTGATACAACTATGCTATAAGCTTTTTTTAAAGTATTTTCTATAATTTCTTGTTTTTCATTTCATTAACGCTGATCTTGTTTTAAAAAAAGATCCGGTCAACTAGTAAGGAGCAAGTAGTCTTTAGATTGAATTTTTTTTCTGTTTCTATTGAAATCTTCTAAAGTGGACAAAAAGTTTTTTTTATTATAATTGTAATAAATAATAACAGTTCCTTTTTAGCATTTTAAAAATTTTCTAAGCAGCCTTATAAGATAAAATTTCAGTTGTGTTTGTGATGTCTGTCGGTCCATCAGTATGTTTTGTTTAGATCGCTTTCACCTTGCTCGAAATAAAATATTTTTTTTAATGTCTTGAAATCAAAGAAACTCATATTATAAGCATGCGTGAATTAACCAATATAAATAACCTTTAGTATTACACACGGTCTTTTTAATTAGTATACACGCTATTTAATGTTATAAATTCAATTTGAAATTATTTCGTCATCTTTTTTATTCAGTGTTTTTAAAGCACCCCCTGTTGTTTTTATAACGTCTGTCTGTCCGTCGATATAGATGCAACGACCATTTGTTCTTTTTTTTTTAAAGCGAATACTTAAAAAAAATAATTAAAAACATATTTTATTTATACAGTTATATATATATATTCAAAAAGTTGTAAATTTCACTAGCATGCACATCTTGCAGCTAATAGAAAGATGTCTTATGGTTCTTTATAAAGTATTATCTTGATTTTTGTGCATATATCATCTTTAAAACAAGATTTATTTGCCACAGTTGTGTGCTAGTTTGTACTGCGCTTGGGATGAGAAAGGAAAGCCCTCATCGTTTGGAAAATATACAACGATTATATTCATAAGCACAACAGCTGCTTCTGAAAGCTTGTCAAATTGTTTTGAAATCTTAGTTTGCTTATTGTATGCAGGTATGTATTAACCATTTAAAAAAACAAATTTAAAATGTAGATGTTCAATTAAAACATGAAAGACATGTCACTACAGGATGTAGAGCATAGATTACTAAGGTTATTAGCTTAAGAAAAATATCAGACACTGAATGAAGAAACTTACAAGAAACAAATGTTGTAGAAATCTCTTAAATGTAGAATAACTAGACATGAGTTATATTGAAAAAAAATTGAATTACATTTATACTGTAGTAAATATAATGAGATTGAAAACATGAAGAAATAAAGCATGCTAGTCGACCGGTGGCGTAGGCGCCATTTTGCATAGCCGGTCTTAGGCCACTGCAACCTATGCGACAGCAGTGGGCCCCCACTTTCAAAGGATCCGCACTTTCATAGGACCTGCGCTAATTGAAGGTGTATAAATTATTAAATTAAACAATTTTTTAACTTAAAACAGATTTCCCGCGCCCTCATGTCGATTTACCAGGAGGTCAACAATTCTCATAGATAGATTGAAACATTTGGTAATTCTTGCTATTGAGCGGGATCTATATAGGAAACAGAATTATTATGATATACTGTATGACTTTGCTACACGCAAGGCTCGTAAAGTAATTCTGTACGTAGTTAAGGATGAATAAAATATAAAATACATAGACGAATTTATTTTCTGATACAAACTCTTAAATCTCACTTATCCGCTTCCCTACCCAAACCTGGCCCAGCGAAATCCGTTTCGCATAGGGCCCTACAATGGTTAAATCCGGCCCTGCTATCTAGTAGATTACTTAGATTAGTTCCTAGTCCAATCCTCCCGCTGGACAAAGGAAGATGGGATCGGGCAGTGTTTGATAAATTTAAACGAGTCCAGCGCGCAGCCAGTCATCCGTAGTGTGAATACTACTCTTGTGTTTTCTCGTGGACTATCCGCAGAAATAAGAGAGTGATCTTTCCTTTACTTCTTGACAAAACTCTTGAGGGAAGAAGAGAATTATATATATATAGATTTATGATTTTATTCTTATCAGTGGCGTCACCACGGTCGGTGTCACTCTGTTAGAAAACTGGGATTTTGAATTTTGGGATTTTAGGGGCGCCCTAAGTCCACCCAACACTAATGGGTACCTGACTAGTTGGTGAAAGCAAAGGCGGTCTGTCGTTGTGCTCTGCCACATGATACCTTGCTCGTTAACCATTGGTCAAAGAAAGAGATCACCTTTAGATCATCTGCCAAATAGATCGCAAGGTCTTAAAGGGGAACTTTTTATTTACTTTATGGGGTCTTGATCTGTTCAAGCAAAAGACGATATGAAAGTAATAGATTCTAGTCTCGACAGAGATGCATTGAGGTGATCATGCTGTTACTTAGTTGTTGTTTTTTTTTAACATTAAGTAATATTTTTACTTCATTTAAGCATTATTTATTATTTACTTAAATATACAATGTAAACAAAACTTTTTTTGTCATAAAAAAAAATATAACATTCGCCCTTCCCCATTTTATTGACACACATTCTTCTTTTATTTATTTTTTTTTTTGGTTACATTTGATGATATCAAACCAAAATTATTCATAGCGAAAATAATACTAATAAGCATATTGGGGTATCCAGCTACCTACGTGCGAGCTGAACCCCTTATGTGACGCCACTGATTCATTTGATTTTTCGCCAATGTTACAATCATTGCTACTACTGAATAGATATGACTAAAAATGTTAGCCGTCAGAGTGGGTAAACAAATATTTGACTAGTTTTATTGGGTGTGCCCAAAAGATGTTGTTAGTTGTTTTTTTTAATTCACAATATAGTTCAAGATTAGATTGTATTTTTTAAAAATCTCCTAACACAGGCGTGAAATGTTGTTTACTGATACCCCCCGCCCGCCTTTTTTTAAATATTGTAGAATTTTTATAAATGAATTCTTGGAACAGAGCGCACTGCAAATATATAATTAAATTAAGGACAATAATTAGGCTAATAAGAATCTATTAACATTAAGCAAACATAAACAACAAAGGACTAAACTAAGAGACACATCAAATATCTAGTCTAGTGATCATGTCTGCCGATTGCTGCATTTCGAACAAGCCCCTTGGCATTCACCGCGTGCCTTAATTAGTGTTGTACACCAAGGCTGACCCAGTGAACGCGAACAGGTGTTCTAGATCTGGCTGTCACCTTTGTCCTGTCTTGACCTTAAGGCCAAGTGACGAGAGGCTCAGTGCCACGGTGGACTCTTGAGTGATGATTTGGCAACGTCTGATGATCTCATTTTGCTGACCACTTTGGCTCACAAACATCAACATGTATTTATTATGTTAACAAAGACGCACATCAATTAAGACACATCCATCAAATATTATACATTGATATTTTAAATGTCAGTATTAATATAAAAAGATTTTTTTAATGCATAGGAATACTGATAGTAAAATCTTATTTAACTAATTATTATTCTGTAGTCCTAAACTTATAACAGACTGGTGTACTAGATCTACTTACCGTTAAGTGTGTGCAAAGCTTGGCCCATATCGAGTCGACCGCACAGTTCTGCAACGCATTGGGCTGCTATAATGTAATATAATATAAAATGCTTTAATATATCTAAATTGACTATCATGTAATTTCACAAATTTAGAGTCAACATGATAAAATGACAAGTGAGAATTTAAAATATTTATAAACTCTTGCTATGTCAGAACAAGTTGATGTCATGGCTGCCTGTGCAGCAATTTCTATAAAGAATGAAATAATGACGTCAGCTTTGTCGTCTGCTAAATACGTTCTTTTATGGGCTTGGTCACATTATCATGCTCAGAGTAGCCTACCCTGATAGATGTCGATGCTACAACGTGGAGGTGAACTGATGCTGGTCTAGATCTAATGCAAAACAACTATAACATCGTAATGCTTGGTGAGTAGAGGATTCATCTTTCTAGCACAATCTCAAGATAAAAAACATTCAAGTCACACGAAGTCAAAAACTGTCTCGAGGCCTCGCATCCATCCTATCACATTAACATCAGAACACTGTGTCGCTGAGAGCCGCTCGGTCTTGCCAGGCGACCAGTGAGTGACTCACAAGTTTCAAGACAAAGGGACAGCGGACAGACCAACACACGTTCATTGATTTTTTTTTTTTTAGGTTCACCCTCCAGTCTGCCATGCCATTCTCACTGGCAAATTGTGTAAGATGTTGGACGGCAATCCAATCTGATTGTCATTTGTGTGACAGGGCGGATCAATACTCAGATCTAGCAACGGCGAGAAGCGTTTCAGATGTCGTTTTTAAACAGACATCTAAGTTGTCAACTGATGATATATGAATACCGTTAGTACTAATCTATCTATCTATCTATCTATCTATCTATCTATCTATCTATCTATCTATCTATCTATCTACCTACCTATCTATCTATCTATCTACCTACCTATCTATCTATCTATCTATCTAATATATATATATATAAATTAATTTCAAACATTAGTTAACATCCAAGCCAATTGCTCAATCATGTCTTGGTTCCTAATTAAAGCAATCATTGTTATGCATCTGTATTGTTTTAATATATACACAGTTTTTTACTCCTAACGACAGCCGCTGTACTATATGACCCCCCTCCCATCCTACCCCATTTCACTCCCACACACACACACACACACTCACACATACACTTCATCATGACCCACCCCACCAATCCCTTCCCATTGCCATCAAGGGGGAAAAATCGATAATTTCATTTCCCATTCTAGTTCCTCCACTAGGCACGCTAGAACCAGACTGCCTCATTAATAACTCCACTCACGATTGCCACCCGCCACCTCCCCTTGCTATTGATTCAGAATATTGACAGTAGCAGTCTATACATAGCCACTGACTGCTGCGTTTTGTCTATTTAGATGATGTGTAGAGAACAATAGACATCTAGACTATGAGTCAAAGTGTTAGGCGCTGATGTGTATTTAGTAGACCCAGATATTTATCAAAGACATGAATTGATATTTCTAGCACTAATAAAAGAGTGAGGCATACTTAGCTTTAGTTGAAATGAACCCATAGAGTGACTGAACAGAAAATTAATACATGGAAACAAACAATTCCATGAAACCAATGAATTAAAAAAAAATATTTTTTAAATATTCTAGCTAAAAAAAAAAAAGACAATATACAGAAACGAATAAACTACTTTATACTTAGAAACTAATGTGATAAAGTAATGGAGGGAATAAATAAATTGAATTAATAAGCAGAATTAATATAAAGCATAATAAAGAACTAATTTTAGAATCAACTAACAATAAAACTAGGAAATATATAAAAAAAAACTAATTTTAGAGTCAACTAAACTAAAGAATGAATTCAATTAAACTAGGAAAGAAAATATTGAAGCAATACAATGCATCAATATAAAACTAACATAATGAACTAACACAGTTTACTAAATAATGCATTTAACAAAGAATAGATTCATCAGTTAATATACCTAAGTAGCCACTGGTAACGGCGATGTCGTCCTAAATAAATGTCGTCTCAAGAGAATGTCGTCCTAAAAGAATGACATACTAAATGTCCCAAGAGAATGTCGTCCTAAACGAATGTCGTCCTTAGAGAATGTCGTCCAAAAAAATCTTACAGAATGTCATTCTAAAAAATGTCTCAAGAGAATGTCGTCCTCAAAGAATGACAAACTTAAAAATGTCTCAAGAGAATGTCGTCCTAGAATAACATACTTAAATGTCTCAAGAGAATGTTGTCCTAGAATAACATACTTAAAAATGTCTCAAGAAAATGTCGTCCTAATAGATGGTTGTACTTAGGTTGTGGTTCTAAAATAATGTTATTCTAAATAGTAATAGAAAATGGCCGGTTGGTCTTGAAATGCGCGTGCGTGACAAGGATTGTCGACACAATAGACGGGTTTTGAATGCGCCAACATCATTGTTTGCCATCCTGTATTACTGAACAAAGGCATCTGTCATTTGTGTGTCTAGGTAGCTGAGTGTCAAAAGTGACCAGTCTATAAACTGCAAGTTCACATGAAGTTATGAACGCTCGTTCCCTACATTCGAACTGCTTCAATAGATGCTAGAAGTGTGTCCACGTTGTTCTTGTAAGGCCTAAGTGGAAGTCCACAAAGTCACGTGTTAAATGACGTCACATAAAACTCTGGGGATGTTGTCACAAGTTATTTCTACATGTACAGAAAGACATAGTAAGCATTCTTCACAAGTCCAAGTTCTCTTTCACATCGATGAAAGGCTGAAGTTTTTGTGCCAGGAATCTTCTAGATCTTCTTTAAAGTGCATTCCCATCTGTCAATCCGTCGATCAGTTTATTGTCCAAAACCGATGTGCCAATGATTCTTCGTTTTCCTAAAGTGTATATCATTTCCTAAATCCTAATCACTTTATTTTAATAGACCACACATGCTCTAATGCTGAATCGAGTCAACCAACTTTTTTTTCCAAACACATATGTCATTCGCTATCGATCCTTAGGATTGTAAAGTTTGTTCTCCAATATTACTACAAAAAGACATTTCTCAAAGCCGTTTGAATTTTTCGAATAAAACAATAATACATTTCTGTATAATATAATGAGCAAATTGTACAAATACTGCGACATATGTTCCTTGGTATCTTAATACTGAGATATTCCAGTCACCTGAAGCCAAAATATTTTGTTTATAAATATAATTAAAAAAAAAAAGAAATAATCTGAACTATCTGTGCATTGCAACTCACGCTCACGCACAAAGACCAGTCAGTAAATCTCCATGGCTGTCATAAAAAAGATGTTGATGTTCATTCCAGTTAAGTTACTGTCACTTGGGTTAAGTCACTTGGGTAAGTCACTTGGGTTAAGTCACTTGGGTTAAGTCACTTGGGTAAAGTCACTAGGTTGTCAAAAGATTAAAAATTCTAAAATACTTAAAACTTCTCGTTCGAGTGAAACCAATGAAGTGAAAGATTTCATTGACCTTTGCACTAGATCTGGTGTCGAAAGAAATATAATAAATGCGTTTTCCACTAAAGTTTATCTAACGATCCAACGAATGAATGTTGCCATAGAAATGAAACAGTTCTTTACTTCTCAAATGGTCACGTGGGCAGTGATTCTTTTAATGAGTCCATCTAAAAACTAAGAGCAGCTGAATTCACCGAAACGAAACATGACAGGAATAAATGTGTTCGTGTCATTTGTGAATTTACTTTAGAAAATTAATGAAGAATGTAAATTGTATTAATAATTCTATATAATAGGTTATAGGCATTGTCTTTTATTTGGAAGTTTTTGAAAGCTGCAGTAGTTTATATATATATATATGAAAAACATATTTAAAAAAAAGGATACATAATTACAGACACATGTGGGTTAGGGCAAAGACACCATTTTAAAAAAGTATACGCAATACTTCTTGTCTTGGGCAGAGACAAGTGGTCAGTAGACACAATGTGATTGATGACCAAGTGAAATGTTCACGTGTAGTTTGGTTTGATATTAAAAGTTCACGCTAAACGATAAAGTGCAATGAATTTATTTTGATTTCAAAGATACGTCATGGTGATTGATTTATGATTTAAATATTTCTTAAGTAATCAATGACAAGACGTCGGTAGAGGAGAGCCAGGACACAGCCTCAGGGTCCAAAGAGAAGAAAAAAAGAATAAGTCAATAGCAAACAAGAACGCTATGTGAACATATGGAACCGAGTTCGTTGCTCTTGGCGCGGATGAAAGTAAGCTTGTATTCGACTGCCATGCCCAACTTCAACGTCCCCCAAGGGAGACAAGATCTCTTCCCTTCCTAAGATGAACATGTCAATGTAAGCACACGTTAAAGGTGCTGACAACAGGAGCCGGGAGAGGGCTGTTGAGAATAGAGAATGTTGGAGGTAGACTTTATCTACAGCACTTAAGGCTGAGTAACGTTGTCACTGAAGCAACTAGGCAAATTAAACAACTAACAAGATTAGCTCAACTTGTTTTGGTTGCATGTATATGTTGCAGGCGTAGGCTACCTTTCTTTAGCAGACGTCGCAATGCTCGAAACCCCCCCCCCCCCCAATCCCTTCTTTGTCTATATCTCCGACATCATTCTGTGGTTTAAGTAGCAAATATGTTATATAGAGAATATAGTAATGGCGAAAACCAGAACTAGGTGAGCGTTAGCGCACAAAGATCACGTGATTACACACCAAGATCACGTGATTATACTACAAGATTACGTGATTGCACTATGAGTAGTTCATGATCGTCTATCTGTTGGTTCAATAACTACAAGTGCGTGGGTGTCTTTGCGTGTTCATAAGTGTGTCTATAGATGAAAGACAACTCTAGAAGACGTCCCTGTTCTAGAATGTTGCAATGACGAGAAATTCAAGATTTAGATCTAGATCTGAATCAAAGTGATTTCATAATTAACTATCAGATGTGTTATGATTCCCTGTGTTTAAATAGTTACACGAGCTACACTTTACCATACTCATGTTGTAACTTACTTATAGTTTCTATTTCTTTTCTGTCCAAACTTTGTGTGCAATTAAAGTGACGAACTGAGAGGCACCAACTCTTGTATTTCTTTACGTCTATGTCTATGTTAAGAAGAATGTCATTCTTTCATTGTAGTGTAGTTACATAGTGACCTAAGTAGATAATGTTACTATTGTAGTTATTGTAGACTATACGTTTTTCTTACGTTTCATTATATTCAAATTACCGATGCTAATTAGAAATAATATATAAGCATTTGTCCCGCATAAATCTTGCTGATAATGCAACTTGTACATATGTCTAATGTATATATATATAAATATATTAAACTGTAAAGGTTTTATTAAAAGATAAAGTATTAAAATGCATGAATTGTGAATATTAATTGAAGACTAGAGTATGATTGTGTGTATGTGTATGTGAATGTGTGTATATATGTGTGTGTGTGCATGAGTTGCGTAAGTAATTATAGATTAAACGCTCTGAGATTGGGTGCGTTTCAGAAAAATTACATAAATTAAAAATCAATATCTGACCTACTTAAAACAGCAGAGGAGGAACTGCGTATGACGTCATTACAACATTCTAGTAAGGTACTCACGTGCCAGTCTGTTCCCTTGCTTCTAGGATGTCTTGGCTTCTACTAGGCGCCTTGCTGCTTTGAGCCGGACTTTCTGGGGCGATTTCTCTGTTCATTGTTCTCTTTTCAACGATCAATCTCTGCTGTAACAAATTGTCTTTTCTTTTTTCAACATTGTCTTCTAAAACGAACCGCAAATCTTTCAGATGGTATTTGTTCATTATGTTTTCTAAATGTAACACTACTTCAAACCGTGGTTTTATTTGCTCGTGTTCAGTATTCTTTGTCAGTTCTAAATAAAGTACAAAAAAATTATATTGAGAACGAGTTCTTCATTTTCACGCTATAATTGGATTTGAATGACGTCATTCACGAACAGCACAACCATTAGTTGTCACGCACCCTACCAGCGCCACACATAAAGAATCCAGGAAGCCCCGAGTGAAGGAGGGGGGGGGGGCAGCATCGATCTCCATCGGCTTCCGTTCTACAGAGACGTCAATTCCGCTCTAATTAATCAGCTTCTCATAGTGACTTTTTTTTTCTCTCTCTTTCTCTCTCTCTCTCTCTCTCGTTTCTGCGACAGTGTGTAGCATTGGCTTGGTCTCTGCGTTCTCTCTGGTTTATATGAAATAATTTTTGAGGATTCGAACTTTTTCTCTCTTGGTGTCACATTATGACTTGTCCTTACATTGTCCTGTTTTACTGAATGCATTCGTGTCATAAAATCAGAGGGAGGGGTATTTGATCATTCCTTTGAAACCTAAAATAAGAGACAATGAAAGGAAAGTTAGCAATTGATTGGTAAAATAACTTAAAAGCTGTAATTGAAAATCAATGATAGTCTGTAGACCTTGAAATTATATAACTTTAAAAAATCAACTAACCTTAAATATACTCAGACTACGCTTAAGAGAATATGAAATAGAAATGTGTCGTACCTTTCTGTCGTCAATTGAATGATGTCCGACTTTTTCTGGCTACGACGAAATGGTAAGTTGTCCGGTGGCTGCAGAGACCATGTATGGTGGTAGTGGAGCCGCTGCAAGCACACGTCCTCTCCTGCTTACTGCTCTGCCTGGTCTGGTGCTGTCCCAAGCAGAGCTTAGTCTTCTGGCTTCGATCTGTTCCCCAGGCCACAGGATGTAAGCGGCGCTACGATTGGTGCCTTCGCTTCATGAATTATAGATCGGTGCCCGGTATTGGATGGTCTCAAAACTTCCATTCCAGAGATGGGAAGGAGTGGAGAGGGAAGTGGGGGGGTTGATGTGGTCACGTGATGTGAATAAAAAAAAAAAGATGCCGCAGTGCTTTGGGACCCTACGAGGGGCCTACTCTGTGACGTCACTGTGACGTTGGAAATTAACATAGAGGTGCCCCGTGCAGACGGACCCTTGGCTAATGATTAAAGCTGGTCCTCTTTCCATCTTCTTGGCCCTCCGTCCATTTTCTTCTGTACTCCTTCAAGCCGTGTCTCTACTGAGTCCTTCAATTACTATTTCCTTTTCTGTCTTTCCTAGTTGAACCTACTCTCCAACATTCTATATCAGATTATCAAGTTCTTGTATAGAATCGATACTTTCATTCACAATTGGGTTTGATTCATGTGCACAGTACAACTTAAAGATATATATTTTCTGAGCTATTGGTCCTTTGCAAATCGATTTACATGCATAATCGATTATGAAATGCGTGGAAGTTATGTGTGTAATCGATTCATTATACCATGTTATAGCAATATTGGAGACGATATTAATGCCCTCGTTTTAAAAGCGATGACCAAATTTTTACCAATGGCTGGGTGATGTAACGAAACAAATAATTACAAAGCTCAAAGTTATCATATAATAGATCAGATCAATATTTGAACGCAACTATGTAAAAGACGTTTGACCGATTTCAAATCTAAAATATTTTAATGTATAAACAAAGTTAGTCGCGATGATGTAGTTGCATCCATACCCTGCAAAAAATTTTGTATTAAATGTAGCTGTTTATATAGATGTAATTTAAAAACTGCTAACTAGTGTAAACCTATACTTTAAAGTTTAAAGAATTGATGTCGGGGGAAAGGAATAGAGAGTTGTAAGTTATATATAGTTTGATACAATATATAGCTTAATGCTTATATATAGATAGAAACAGGGCGAATAATGTAAATCAACTACTAGGATTTCACAATAGCTGTGTGCGCTGACGTAATACATATAAATGTGCATGAATGTAATACACATGTAGCAATATTCAATACTTTGATACATCTATTACTAGATGCTATGTTTTCTTATTATATATTAGATGAAACACTAAATCTATAAGATGTTTGCATTAGTATTAAATGTAGCTGTTTATATAGATGTAATTTAAAAACTGCTAACTGGTGTAAACCTATACTTTAAAGTTTACAGAATTGATGTCGGGGGAAAGGAATAGAGAGTTGTAAGTTATATATAGTTTGATACAATATATAGCTTAATGCTTATATATAGATAGAAACAGGGCGAATAATGTAAATCAACTACTAGGATTTCACAATAGCTGTGTGCGCTGACGTAATACATATAAATGTGCATGAATGTAATACACATGTAGCAATATTCAATACTTTGATACATCTATTACTAGATGCTATGTTTTCTTATTATATATTAGATGAAACACTAAATCTATAAGATGTTTGCATTAGTCTTACGATAAATATAGAGCTAGCTAAAACGGTGAAATAAAGATATACACGGAACAATTATTTTTATAAATATCAAATCTAGGGTTAGTAGTCTAAGAAATATATAGCTAGGTAATATAGACCAAATATGGTGAGGTGTGTATGTCACTAGATGCAGGTCTGATCTAAAACTGAACGTGTTGGTAATAAATCTAGAGCCGCGATTCTAAATTCTTATTTCATAAAAATAGTAAATGAATCTGTGGACTTAAAAATTCCTCATTATTAAAAGTTGTAAATTAGACCACCCTTATCCACCCTCTTTGAAAGTTCAATGACTTTTAAAATATACGTAGAACAGGACTATGGCAACTCAGAAACTAGGACTATACTAGTTCAGAATAGGACTATACTAGTTCAGAATAGGACTATACTAGTTCAGAATAGGACTATACTAGTTCAGAATAGGACTATACTAGTTCAGAATAAGACTATACTAGTTCAGAATAGGACTATACTAGTTCAGAATAAGACTATACTTGTTCAGAATAGAACTATACTTTTTCAGAATAAGACTATACTTTTTCAGAATAAGACTATACTTGTTCAGAATAGAACTATACTTGTTCAGAATAGAACTATACTAGTTCAGAATAGGACCATACCAACTCTGTATCTTTGAAGTGAACGACTTCAATCTAGCCCTGTGACGTAGTTTACAAAATTGGAATTCCTAATGCTAAAGTCTGGCCTCTCTCTCTCTCTCACTCCCTCCCTCCCTCTCTCTCTCTCTCTCTCTCTCTCTCTCATCTCATGCTGCCCTAGTGGTACAAATCTTATTCCGCCATTCACTCAGACATTGAGATCGATGCTGGCTCGTGTCAACGCTGTGTGCTTCCCCCCTACACGTGCGGGCTGGGGGCTTTGTTCCCTGGCTAGTGTTTGTGAACTGAGCCATGACATTGTAACCAGTCGCTCACTCGGCTGCGTGTCTTGACATTATTTAATGCAAAACCTTCCGCGTTGTGATACGTCTTGATATATAGTGCCCCCTCAATTGTTAGTTTGCACATTCTCTGTGTGATACAAATAAACAAACAATAACTTTTAAGAATAGGGCAATACTGTTATGATTTCTTTATAGAATCGTTCTAGATATGAAACCAAGGTTTCCAATAATGATAAATATGGAAAATATTAAAACTTCCCTTTCTCGTAAACCGTGGTTGTAGAAGAGATTGAGATCTAGTTTATTCACACAATCCAACACATCACTTGAGTTGATCCAGGGCATTGGTTGTGCTGACTATTACAAGTGATATTATTCTGCATTATTTTTCCTCATACAGGGTAGTGTCACATTTAGCCTAAAAAAACTGGTCTAAGTCACTTTGAAAAGACTTTTTTATTATTATTTGACAGAAAGGGTGATTGCGATTCGGACTTCTGCCTCTCCCCAATATATATATATATATAACATTTTGCTATTATTAGCGGCTGACTTGGCTTTTTTATCAAATACTTTGTAAATCCTGTTGTTGTTTTTTAAATTAACAGTCATGTTCTAGATGTAGATCGGTGTTACACTCTTTATAAAATCATTATCTTCAAGAAAAATATGTGTTTAAAGAAGTCTTTATCAGAATAAATCAAAGGCCATATTCATTGACCGTGGAACAATGTTACAGTGTTAATAAAAATAAAATTATATTGTAAAATTAAATTGTAAAAATATGTTACAAACAGATTATGTAAGAAAAAAAAACAATATTACAAAGAGAGTTTGTGTTATAAAACAAACTCAGAGGCGGCCCCCATCGGATCCGCCAATCGGCAAGGAATATTCAAGCAATGATTTTTAGTTTATTATATAAAGTAATGGAATTTCAAATATATTTTGGCGTTACCTGAAAAGAAACTGAATAACCTATAATCTATAAAGAGACTTTTAGAACTTTGGGCAAGAAAACTAAATGTAATTTATCAGAAGAGTTATTTTAATCATTAGAAAAAAAAAGAACACATTATTATCCAAAATGAGATTTCTTCTTATAGCTCATTTGTTTATAAAAAGGAGAAATCAGCTTTTCAATATTTTTTCATATTTTTTTAACATGATTGTGACAAGTGACATACAGAAAGATAAAGCCAATATAGTCCTTACACTATACGAGGGCCATTGAAAAGAAAAAAAGAGTATTAAAGACTTTTTTGTGAGGGGGAGGGATTCAACATAGCTTCCTGCCACTGTACAAACTACTATACATTAAATTTGGGGAAAATATTTTCTTTCCGAGCTGCCTTTAAAAAAAAGCTTCATGTGTACACGGAAGGCACGCCACTGCACAAACTAATTTACAATACAGTTGGGGAAAATATTTCCTTTCCGAGCTGCTTTAACAAAACAAAAATCCACTGCCCTACTTGAGAGACACATAGGCTCAAGTTGAGGGATGAACGTTGGCCAAAATGGGGGCCCTTAGGGGTAAGCCTGGGATCAGTTAGGGGTCCAGTTTAAGCCCTGATGAAACCCTCGTGAGGTTAATAAGGAGCGAACATTGAGGGGCCTGAAATGGCTAAGCACAAGGGCCCCATTTTGGGGAAGAACGTTGGTCTAAACGAGGGACCCTTAGTGGTGAGTCTAGTGTTAGTTAGGGAGCCCAGATAAAGCCCTGAAGCTGGGAATTAAAAAAAGAAACCAGCACAACTATCAGTCCTAAGATTCTACATCAAGATCTTCTATCGGCTAAATCTTGACGGTGGTAACACCCTATGCAATAAGCAATTCTTAACTTTCGTCTCCTCAATATTCCAATGAAAACTATCGTTCACTAACTCTATTGTTAAACCATAAACAAAGAGAGCTAATAACCTATAGTTAGCGATTGTTTATGAAACTTTATCAATATTTATTACATATATCAAAATATAAGTTTTATTTCATTCGAACCAAACAAACATGACTTGAACATATTTCCTTTGTTTGGTTTGTAGACTTGACGGAAATGTTTACGATTTATAATAGTATTTCTGAAACTGTTAATAGTGACGCTCCCTGAGATTAATTTGTTGCCCGACCCTTTTCGCCCTGAGGCTATTTACTTTTCCGACAGGTTCAATGTTACCTGCGTCCTCTTTATGCACTGCGGACAGATAGGTCTCAAGCCAGACAGCACCGCGTCACGGGATATAGTATGCACTTTATGTCACTTTTTCACTTAGGGGTCCGTGGGCAAGTTCGGGCTATATAAAAGAATCCTCGGGTGTAAAACGTTTGATAACCTCTGGTATAAGAGACGTTGTTTCATCTTGTATAGTGGATGGACAAACTAGAATGCATTTGGTTTTCCCGAAGGACAAGTACAAATAAGATCCACTCAGAAGTTTTAAGAAAACATTTTAAATGCGTCTCTGCTAATGCGCAACTTTTCTTGACTCTCTCCCGATAGTGTTACATTGTTCTTTCAAGGACTTTTTGGCACTAAAAAAAAGGGTCTACGACAAAACGTTTTACATAACACGTCGATGATCTGTACAATGTTTGGAAAATATATGACATGTTTCAGATGTTCAATCAGAGTTGAAGATATTTTTTTTCCTAGTCCAAACCTCCCGCACGATTAACCCTGGACCATCGAGAAGTCCGAACGACAGTCCAGCGCGCACACCGCACAACCAGGCAGCCATCTTAGACCATTACAGAAGTATGTGTGCTTTATGTACCTCAAATGTTCTTCACATTATGGTATTGGCCAATGCTGCTTTCTTTGTTATTTGATTTACTTTGACCTGCCCTTTGATTTTGTCTACCAGGATGTGAGCTCTAGACGCCAGACCAAAAAAAGAATTGGGCAGCTCTTGAATGCAGGGAAACGATTCATTATCAATATCAACCAATCAAATCCTTTCTTAAATTCTTTGACCTGCGCTCTTCTAGCTTAGAAAAAAACAAAAAACTTGTAGCTGTAGACGTCAGGAGAATGAGTTCCTGAAGATCAGAATACTTGGACATGGTTACCTTTGTGTCATACGTTTGGAAGTGTGATTTCTTTTTCATGAAACTTTTAAAATTCTCTTTGACTCCACTGAGGTAGCTGACAGTTGACAGTTGCGAATAGAAACAGTTTAGGAATGGCACCTTTGAAAGGTTAAGTCACTTGTATGTGTTTTATTCACAACTTTAACTCTTATTAACTCATTTCTTTTTTCTTTTTTTTTTATTAAAAAAACAAACACACGACAAATAAAGCAAGTTTCATTTAAGTCCAACATTTCTAGAACTTATAATGGAAAAAGTGTTTATGGATAGTGTGTTGTCATTACTCAAGACATTATTAATCTGTGTTACACATTATATTTAAATTCTTTTTTTTTAAGTGGTATGCATTTTACATTAGTTTTTAGCGGCCCCCGGAAGGGGAATAGACACTATTAGTTTTGTATGGTTTGTCCATCCGTCCGTCCGTCCTGTTTAGATCTCGTAAACTAGAAAAGATAGTGAAAATCCGACATCATGATATTTTAGACCATTCAAAGTAATGATGCAACGGATACTTTTTTCTTTTCTGAAAGCGAAAAATTTAGTTTTTAAAAACAACTATGCAAGCAGTTTTTTCAAAAAAATACACCATTTTTACAAGTATACACTATTAATAGTAACAAACACGGGAGGCTCTTTATCCACCAACTATAACTGTAACACATTTATGCAAAACGGTTTTCGATTTTTTGTCAAAAAAAAGATATTTTTTTTACAACTCTAAGTTTAAAACGTTCTGTCATACTAACTACTACATTTAGCAAAAAAAATATTAACTTTTATTTTTAAAGAGAAAAAAATCTATTTATTATGTTTATAAGAAGAATATAATTTAAAACAACAATTAATAAGTAGTTTGCATGAACTGCACCGCGACATCTCGGATTAATATCACATTACAATCATAAATAAGAAAGATGACTACTAACTATATTTTAAACACATTTATGCAAATGTTTTTAGATTATTGATCAAAAAATATATTATTTTTACAATTGTATTGCTGAGTTATGTAAATTCTGTCATACTACATACTACAATTACAAAGAAAAAAATTAACTAGAGAAAAAATCTATTTACTATGCAAATAATTTCGACATAAATTAAAACAACAATTAATAAGTAGTTTTTCATTTTATTGAGCAAACTGCATAGTATCCCCAAATAAGTGAAATACAAAACTAAAGGATTTTCGTTTTACTTTTAAAGGAAATGTTTTTTTCTTGAGTCTTAGAATACGAGATTGACCCTTTACAAAACAATTAGATCAATTAGATACTCATTAAAAGACATCAGTTAGGCCAGGTTGACATCTAACTTCACATTCACTTTTACCTATCCCATGGTCTGCTGGACTTTTGGGGTACCACACAGTATCTGTCAACCTTCTTTCTCCATTCTTCTCTGTCATTTGCCTTTTTCCTGACCACTTCGGGGGCCGATTTTGAGTTTGTGTTTCCACACAAACTGTCTTTGACAATTAAGAAAACAATTAGATCAATTAGATAATCATTATATGAAAGTTAAGTCAGATTCACATCCAACTTCACATTTACTTTCGTCTATCCCTATCTGCTGGAAAACTGGGGAACAACATAAGATCCTTCAACCTTCTTTCTCCATTCTTCTGTCAATTGCCTTTGATAAAATTTCATTCTGATATTCTTTCTGAAAATATTGAAACCTGCCTTTTTATCTGCCTCTGTGGACCACTTCGGGGTCGATTTTGAGTTTGTGTTTCTACACAAACTTTCTTTGTAACCTTGTTTTAAAAATCTTCTGGTTAAAAATAGTACTCTCATTTCTAGTCACTTTCACAACGTCTACCTAGTTGTGAGTACATATCAGACATAAGGAGTACGACTAATCTGCACGAATCACCTACGAGTTGATTGTAGTACACAAACTTCCTTCTTGCCAAAAGTATCGTTGTCTATATATATAGTTGAATTGAGACGTACTTTTGATTTAAAAAACGCCATCTCATGGCACAACCTACAACAGCCTCCAGCTACTTAAATTATTTTTGACATTTTAACAATTAGAAAAACTCAATGAAACAAAGAATTTCCAGAATATTCTCTCAGCTCTTAGCTTTTAATCAGGAAAATATCCACACACCTTCCCACCACCCTCACACACACACACACGAGATATATTTGATTCGCAATGAACTATATTCTGACTTTGAAGTGGAAAAAATAAGTGTTCATTATATATTGACAGGCAGATTAGATAGACAGACAGACAGACACATAGATAGAGATAGATAGATAGATAGATAGATAGATAGATAGATAGATAGATAGATAGATAGATAGATAGATAGATACATACATACATACATACATACATACATACATACATACATACATACATACATAGATACATAGATAAAAATGGATGGATGGAGGGATAGATAGATAGAAAGACAGACAGACAGATAGACAGATAAATAGATAGATACATAGATACATAGATACATAGATAAATAATGGATGGATGGATGGATGGATAGATAATTAGAAAGATAGATAGATAGAAAGACAGACAGACAGATAGATAGACAGATAGATAGATAGATAGATAGATAGATAGATAGATAGATAGATAGATAGATAGATAGATACATACATACATACATACATACATACATACATACATACATACATACATACATACATACATACATACATACATACATACATACATACATACTAACCCTACATATATACAAACATAAATACATACATACATACATACATACATACATACATACATAATGTATGGCTGGAAAGATGGATGGATGGATGAAGGGATGGATGGATAGATAGATAGATAGATAGATAGATAGATAGATAGATAGATAGATAGACAGACAGACAGACAGACAGATAGATAGATAGATAGATAGATCATAGATAGATAGATAGATAGATAGATAGATAGATAGATAGATAGATAGATACATAGATAGATAGATACATAGATACATAGATACATAGATAAAAATGGATGGATGGAGGGATAGATAGATAAAAAGACAGACAGACAGATAGACAGATAAATAGATAGATACATAGATACATAGATAAATAATGGATGGATGGATGGATGGATAGATAAATAGATAGATAGATAGAAAGAAAGACAGACAGACAGATAGATACACAGATAGATAGATAGATAGATAGATAGATAGATAGATAGATAGATAGATAGATAGATAGATAGATAGATAGATAGATAGATAGATAGATAGATAGATACGTACATACATACATACATACATACATGCATACATACTAACCCTACATACATACCAGTGGCGTAACTAAGGGGGGGGGGAGGGGGGGAGAAATTTAAAATCCCCCCGGGCCCCCACCTAGGGGGGGCCCCCAAATGGGTGTCCGAAATTTATTTGTAAATACATAAATTAATATATTTGATTGACAAATAGTGTCAACGGGTGTCTTTTTTTTCAACATTTATGGATTAAAAATTTATCACAAAGACTAAACCTAGATCTAGGTCTATCAGTACGTTGACTTTGTTGACATTTTAAAAATATTTTTTCCCACAGAGATTAAAGTTTTTTTTAAAGTTGGTTTTACATTTTAAACTTTGTTGCCACGAATAAAACTGCATGATAAACAGCGAATTCCAGGTATCTTGTTACCTTTACTAATAATAGATCTAAATGGCGAGTATTTTATGGCTACACTAATTAACCTTGAAGCAAAATTTACAGAATCGAGTATAACAGATCCAAAAGTTATTCTTAATAATGCAAGAATAGTCCATTATTCGGGTTTGGCGTCTATAATTTCAGAATTAAACTTCACACTCGAGTTATTACCCCTCTATTCATCTTTCATCAATCCAATGGAAACTCTATTTTTATTTCCATCTAATCATTTTGCTTTCGCACAAAACATAAACAACAAACAATAACGTAATATCATATAATTTTAGCACATCCTTCCTTTTGAAGTTATTATCACATCCTTCCTTTTAAAGTTCTTAAGAGTGATATCTACCATTTGGGGGCCCTATGCAAAACTGATCGCGCGGGGCCTAGTCTGGGTAGGGATGAGCATAATGTCAATATTATTTTTTTTGAATTAGAAAATAGGCCTACTTTCGTCTTTGCAATAAATTTTTATCAAATGAAAGCTCGCAATGCCACTTTTTATTTATTGGCACCCCAAAATGTCAATTTCGTCTATTCTTAAGGAGATTTGAATAAATTTAAAAAAAGTTCAGGACTTTATCGTATATTTTGCCTTTTCATGAGATTTCCTGGAGGCCCTGGAAAATCAGGAGGTCACGAAAACCCTGTTATTTTATATACGTTATAATGGTTTAATTTAATAATGTACACTTAGAATTAGCGCGTGTCCTATGAAAGCGCGGGGCCCACTGAGACCGCATAGGCTGAAGTGGCCTAAGGCCGGCCCTGTCTAGTAGGAACTTCAACAATTCGTCCACTTCTGGTTGTCTTGACTGGCACAACAAGTTCTCTAGACGTTGGTCTATAACTGTATGTTTCGTTTGTTCCAACAGTTTGCAGTTCATTGTCTCCATCGGTATCATAGTACCCAGAGATGTCTTCATCGAAACTCTTATTCAAAAAGCGTTGATTTCTTCTGTATGTTTTTCCGTTTGTCTTTATGATGTAAGATCTGGGTGCTGAATGTTTTTTATGACAACTTCTTTCTGCCATGTTTGACCTAGACGAACTCTCCGACAGAATAATCTTTAGGTAGTCTTGCTTTTGCATTGTATTTCACTTTGCTTTTCATCTGTCGTTCGTTGAGTAATGTCTCTGCATTTTGAGCTACCGATGGTTTCAATAGTTTGGGATCAGTTAGAATGATTCCCTGAGTCTTCTACTCGTCAGCAGTTGTGATTGTGAATACGGCAGTCCACTTATCGGAGTATTTCTATACTCGAGCATAACGAGATATGGATCTTTCCCACTTTTGTATGCTCTGAATCCTTTTGCTTGCGCACAAAACATCAACAACCAACAATGACGTAGTACCATATAATATTAGGACAGAATCTTCTTCATGCAGTGGAAAATTAAGAATTTTTTGCCTATCTTGAATTCTGGTCAAAGCTCTTGCTCCCAATTAATATAGTTCGGAAGAAACTACAAAAGTCTGGACTGCATATATGGAAAGCTGCTAAAGAAATTAGTACCCTTTCATGCTTTCTGCAAAATGATGAGAAACTGACAAAAACCCAATCCATCAAAAAAGCAAAAGAAGGTAGTGAATACTATGGATTCCCTGTAGTCCCTGTGGGAAGCGTGGTCGAGAGGCTAAGTGCGCTTGAACTTGGCTTGTCTTGGCTAACTAGAAGGGGAGTGGAGGTTCGACACCCGACTCGGGCAGAGTTGCGTTTACTAAAGGCAGAACGGAAAACCAACTCCTAGATTGGACCAAAGCGCTCTGAGCATGCTATAAGCATGAAAGTAACGCTATATAAAAGCTATAGAAGAAAGAAAAGACTTGATGGTAAGTTGAGTTCTAATGTAGGACTGTCAATAGAACTGCAATTCAAACATGTTGCGACAGAAGTGCTGGACAGATTTCATATGGAGATGAAGGGCAGATTCCAAAGGCTGGAAAGAAAATTGATACCTTTGGGTTTCTTCTTGAACCAAGACACCTGTTAGATGAAGACCCGCTTATGACAAACTGTGCTACTTTTCCTTTTTGTATGATGTCATTGATGCACGAGCACTTTTCATCAACAAACCAGTAATACAATCACCAATAGACATATTGAGGAAACAGGCTTCATATGGTAATTACGTGTGCTCAAACTTTGCAACCTCCTCCGAATACTGCTAACTCAGGCCACTTCCATTACGTCATGTGAGAGATCATTCTCAAAGCTCAAGTTCATCAAAAGCTATCTCAGGAGCACAATGACACAAGAAAGGCTTATCATGGCTTTAATGTCAGTGAAGTCACAAATACTAGAAAGTATCGATGTAGTTGATGTTATAGATGTCTTTGCTGCACAGAATGCACGACGTGAAGCGATATCAATTGAGATTTGTCACTTGTGCATTATTTAACTAATAAACAAAGCTTTTATTCATTAAAATAGTCTTGATTACTTTTTGTTAAGTTTACTGATATACTGAACCAATTTGATTTGGTGCTTATATATTTTTGCGTACATTATTCCATGTCATATGTCGAATGTCAAAATGCAAGGGGCCCCCAAAGAGGTCAATCCCCCCGGGCCCCCAAATCCCTAGTTACGCCCCTGATACATACAAACATACATACATACATACATACATACATAATGGATGGCTGGAAAGATGGATGGATGGATGAATGGATGGATGGATAGATAGATAGATAGATAGATAGATAGATAGATAGATAGATTGATTGATTGATTGATTGATTGATAGATAGATAGATAGATAGATAGATAGATAGATAGATAGATAGATAGATAGATAGATAGATAGATAGATAGATAGATAGATAGACAGACAGACAGACAGACAGATAGATGATAGATAGATAGATAGATAGATAGATAGATAGATAGATAGATAGATAGATAGATAGATAGATCGATATGTACGAAGCACTGTACAATGAAAAGTTATTTCCTTCAGTCAGTCGCCTCTAGAATGAGTACATGAGCAAACAGTCCGCACTGTTCAGAACTCACCTTCACAGTTTTGTGTTCACATTGAAAATGAATTTTTTTTTTTAAACTGTGGACTCTCGGGATGAACACATCGGGTTGAAGAGTTCCTTAGAGATCTAACATAGCTTTACACTATGGAACTGCTTTACACTATCAAATAGTTTTACACTGTAAAATACCTTTACACTGTGAAACAGCTTGAAACTATGTAACAATATCTCAGTCAGTACTTACAGATGTGAGCAGTTATCACATAAAAAGATACAACATTAGTGAAGACAATAATCTAGGTACCACTTTAGAGATTACCTAGACCTTACACACACAAACTATATTACTAATATAAATTGTTATATAATTTTATAGAGTTTCTCGCAGGGAAACAATACAATTTGTTTTCTACTGTTAGTATGTCTTATCTTATCTTATATAATACAGACGTTACTTCAAAAAAAGAATATGATTACGTCCTGTGCGTCATGCATTTAGTCATGCATATTAACCAATGACCTAAATTCTGCCAAGTCTCTGGTTTTCCTGGCTAGCTCAGGCAACTCATTCCATGCTCTAATAGCACTAGGGAAGAAGGAGTATTTGTACAAATTTGTCCTAACATATGGAACGAGGAATATGCCTTTATCTTTGTGTTTTTATGAGTGTTTTATTAAATTTTGTTTTTGTATTTGAAGATTATGGTTCAGTGTTTTATGTATAATTGCTACTTTACTTTTAAATCTTCTATCCTGAAGGCTTTCTAAATTTAGTGATTTTACTAAAGGTGTTACTCTAGTCAAATGTGAATATTCGTTTGTAATGAATCTCAATGCTCTATTTTGTGTCTGTTCCAGTTTCTTAATGTTTTCTTGAGTTGAGGGGTCCTAACCAAGGTTAAATAACATTTTAGTTTTATGTTCTTATTTGATTTATAGAAATGTCTTTTAATAAACCCTAATGCTTTGTTTGATTTTGTGATAGTTTTATCAGTATGGGGATTTCATGACAGTTTTTCATTTATTATAACATAAAAATATTTTGGCATTGATGGTCCATTGCATCAGTGGATTAAAGATTTTCTGATAGGGAGAGAACAAACTGTAATAATAAATGGCTCTAAATCAACACCGATAACAGTAAACTCAGGCGTACCTCATGGAACAGTCTTGGGTCCACTAGTATTTTTAATTTACATAAATGATTTACCAAATTGCATTACATTACATTGCATTACTTATTTCTTTGTCTCCTGGGGCTGAGAATGCTGATGCAAAGTATTTATTTAGGATGTTAGCTACTAATTCTAGTGTTTCATTGTAGTATCACTAATAATTCAAAGAAAGCGCTTCAGGGACACCCTCAAAGCTTCTCTGAAGGCGTTCAGCATAGACCCAGGCACATGGGAGACAGAGGCACATGACAGAGCATCATGGCGTCGCGCTGTGAAAACTGGCGCACAGGTTGCTGAGGAAAAAAGAACAACGCTGGCAGAAGAAAAACGCCAGAAAAGAAAAGCAAGGCTAACGACACTAGCTCCAGCTGGAATAACCTGCCCAGTGTGCGGCCGAACATTCCGGGCTCACATATGTCTCACCAGCCACATGAGGAGGCACAAAACCCCAGTGCAAAGCCCTCAGCCCCCTGGATGACAAAGTGGTTATCATCGAACCACGATGGACGAACTATATATATACTACTAATTCTATAGATTGAGAGGATGTACACCAAAGGAGAGAGAAAAAAAAGTATATTGTTGTATGGAGATAGTACGTCATTGTGTGGATTTGATCTTTAACAGAAAAAAGTAAAGTACGCTTTATGAACTAGGGCAGATGTTTCTATGCCACATGTTTTTCTCCAATTTTCCAATTTATGGATCAAGATGAAACTCTGCATATTAATTTATTTACCTAACAAGTCACGAATCAATTTTTTAAAATTAGTTAATTAATTATTGGTGATTAATTATTTTGTTTCATATCTAATTAATGGTAATAAATGATAGTTAATGAGAGATGTATTTATGGATTTAATCCCCTTATTACGTTTGTACACGTTATTCTCCTGCTTCTTATTCTCGGATTAAGTTGAAATTTTGCTGAACTATTCATAGTCGATGACAATACACGAATCAATCCAAATATTAATCTATTAGTTAATCAATTAGTACTATTATAACTATTTAATTATTTTTTTATAGCAGAAAGGGAGCTAAATCCGGCAATTTTCAGATAAATGGCAGTAATTAGCAGTTCTTTGCTTAGATAAACTTTGTTTTTAAAAATGAAATCTTTTTTCTATTGTTATTTTTTTATATAAATGGAGAAATTGTTGACTTTACTGTCTGTATGTTTCTTTAATCATTCGTGTTTATTTAGAAATAATGAAAACTCTACACAATTATTGTCTTGCCTAGCTGAGTCACCAGGTTCCATACTTTACTGGCATTAAGAAAAGTGAATAAGAAATATGACTTAACCTTTGAGGTCTCTGGCCGCGAGTCTGACACCCCGCCTGACAGAACAGTGTACACTGTTCTCATTCAGGCCGGTGAAAGGGAGCTCTTGTTCACTTTTGCTGGCCTGGAGTTCGAAGAGCCCAAGGCTCAACTCTACCTGACAGTTTCAAGAAGAAGACTTTATGAATACTTTATTACGCTGTTTGTGTGTGTGTGTATTTTTAAGACAACTTGTGATGGGCACAAGAAAAACTGGTCGCCCCCACCTCTGATATGTGGATGTAATCAAACGGAACCTCAAAGCAGTGGACGTTGATGTTGACTTCTGGGAAGAAATAGCCCTAGACAGGACAGGGGAGAGATGGTGGCAAAGAAAGCAACGGACAGTGGAAAAACATTGACCTCAGCTCTGGAAGAAAATCTAGTCAAACGAAAATTGGCTGGGCCCCTCTACTAACAAAGCAAATGACGCCTTTACCTGCGTCACATGAAGTAAGTTCTTCAAAGGGCCAAGATGGCTAAGGCCAATTAAAACACTATAACGCTGCGTTTTTTTGTATTGAAAGTTTTACTGTTTTTGCCTTTCAGTTATGGGCTAGCCACTATTGTTTTTTTTTGTGCTATTCTTCTGTCCCTTTAATTCTCAAAAACTAAAATAAAATATAAAAATTCGCTGAAACCATAGCCTGTATCGTGTTTGAAATGTATGCATTGGTAAATTTTGGTTTCTAAATGCAAGCATGAAATAATGATACTATACACAAAATGAACACTTTTCTCATATATATGTTGTTAATGTATATAAGCTGGGGCTATATAAGTTATAACTTTGTTATTTTAAAGAATTATTACAATACAATTGCATTCTTAGGCGTATTGTATAGTATTGTATTTCAGGATCACCCAACTCTAATGACTATCCAAACCTGGGGTCCTTGGCTCGAATCTCGGTGAAGACTGGGATTTTGAATATCAGGAATTTTAGGGCGCCCATGAGTCCACCCAACTCTAATGGGTGTCTGAATTTAGTTGGGGAAAATAAAGGCGGTTGGTCGTTGTGCTGGCCACATGACATCCTGCTCGTTTACTGTTGGTCAAAGAAACAGATGCTTTAACATCATCTGCTCTATAGAACGCATGGTTTGAAAGGGGAGCTTTACTTTTTTATTACCAAAATTGCAACAATTATTTTGCTATACAAATATGTTGTTATAACTTCTATATTGCTACTGTAATATATATATCGTTATACAAATGTGTTATTTTAACAGATATATTTTTATCCAAATGTGTTATTTTAACAGATATATTGTTGTACAAATGTGTTGCATTAACAGTTATATGAAAATAAAAATTAGAAAATATTTTTTTGAGAATCTACTTTTTTTTTAATATAAATATATATGAACAAAGATGCTTATGTTTTTAAGCTATTTTGTTCCTGTATGACTTGATGAATTATTCAGTTTATTTGGAGAGACTTCTCTACAACAGCGTGAGACGTTCATTTGTGTTGCAATGTGATGAATCTTTTGTTTTTGTATTTCTATCAAATGTGATAATTCTTGATAACAGAGAGCTAGACAATGTGATCAAATGTTCAGCTAACACACTGGAGATCCACACATTGCCACAAGAGGGGGACACACTTTAGGAATCTTGAGCACAGACAACTCTGAACACTGGGCTTACAGGAGTGAACAGGGGTGGCATAAGATTGAAATTGGTAGCTCGCCGTTTCGGACAGGGTCATGCCACTAAGCTTCGTCTCCATGGCAACTGTTTGCAGTGTCTAACCTTTTTTTTTCTTGGTGAAAGCTCGTGTTTTCACTGGGACTGTGGGTGCCAGAAGTGGAATATTGCCAGAGTTTCTTTCTCTAGCCAGTTTTTAGTTCTCGTGTGCCAGGTTTCTTACAAGTATCTCACAAAAACTTTTTTTGGGGGCATTTTAAAGCATTTTCGAATCATTTTACTGAAACATCACGTATGAAATAAATATTCTTCGAACTTTATTGACAAATATTTAGGAAGTAAATAATAATAATGAAAACAATAATAATAATTCTTTTCAGCAAAACACAAAAACTGGAATGTTTAGCACAAAAAAGGGTTTCTAATATTAAAGTCAACAAATTAAGCACCAAAAAAACAGCAGTGTTAGTTCTATATGCATGTTTTATAAGAAGGTTTTTCAGTCTGATACTCATCGAGATTCTGTACAAGTCACAATACTGCCTAAACTAACTACAATATAAAGTTTGTCTTTTTTTTTTTTTTTTTTTTTTTTTGGAGTGTATTCCTTTCTTGCTTCTACTGGGTTTTTAGTTGCATACATTTTCGAGTTTTTATGCAGTGTAGTTATTTAATGCTAAAACAAACTGAGCTCGTTCACTTCAAAGTGTTTCTGTGTTGAAAATTGTCTCTCTTCCAAGACAAAACTGATGATCTCATGACTTGGATACACTTTGAAACTTGAGACAGAGCGTGGGCTCAGGACATCGATCCGTTTCCAATTGCTTGGAGCAAAATATTGTTAGCGGCTACCCTCCCCTTGATGGACCGTATTCTTAGCAGCTCTCCACCCGTCTTAATGGGCCCCCCGTCTTAAGGGGCCCTGCCTCATTGGGGCCCCGTCTTACTGGTCTTTACCTCTCAAGTTTGTTGAAACTCTGTGATGTTACTTGTCAATAGTGGAAGATGAAGCAATTTGGCTGGATGGATGGATGAATGGTTGAATGAATGAGATAGATAGATAGATAGATAGATAGATAGATAGATAGATAGATAGATAGATAGATATAGATATAGATAGATAGATAGATAGATAGATAGATAGATAGATAGATAGATAGATAGATAGATAGATAGATAGATAGAGATAGACAGATAGATAGACAGATAGATAGATATAGATATATAGATATATAGATAGATAGATATAGATAGATAGATAGATAGATAGATAGATAGATAGATAGATAGATAGATAGATAGACAGACAAATAGATAAGTTTTACTTAGTATGCAGTCATCCACATCAACGAAACAGAATTGAACAGTTTGTATCAGTTTATGATAGGATTTGTAGTTGGTCAATGTTCTTTCAATTTATCTCTTTTATAATAATTTTTAACAAGCGCTGGGTTAAAATCATTTTTAAAATGTTAAAAGACAAAATTCACAGCCGGGAAGAACTACACAGTAATTTCTTTTTAATAATCACATCACGAGCTTGTGGAAACACGTTATATTCGTATGGTTGTGTGTGTCAATGTTCATTGTATAGGACGTGTGTCGTAGATTGTGAAGTGTATCAAGATTTAAGTATAATTCAAACCATGGTTACATGCAAATAAACAAAGTTATCTGCCCTTCTTAGTTTCAAAGTTCTGGTTTCACTTTTAAAGTAGTCAGAAAGAAGTTAAAAGTGTAACGGTGGAAGGATGAAAGTAGTCCGAAAGAAGATAAAAAATATATTTTGTCACATCGGTACCATTTAGGGCCTTAGGCCATGTTGTGCAGGTTTTATGAAACACTTTAAGGCATCAAACCGACGCTGGGTATTTTTATAGTGGAATGTGAATCGCACAGACTAAAACCACTTTTAAGGCCAAATGTCGACCAGAGGGGCTCAGTAGTCTGAACAGCAGTTGGCTAAATACTAAAGAGTTTATTAAATACTACAAAGTTTGCATTATAAAGTGTTTATTGAATTCTTTAAAGTTTGATAAATACTAAAGAGTTTGTTGACTACCATTGTATTACATACTAAAGTGTTTTACATTTCTGCTTCATTTCATCTTCTTCACATTTCAAAAGTAGAAATTAACTAAAATTGTAAAAAAGTACATTGTATTGTCAAATAGTTTCTCATGTGTAGTGGATGATATTCTGTTTTCTTCCCAATAAGACTTGCATATAGAACTAAAGGAAAGTGTTTTTTTCTTTATTATTTTCTGGGAAGCATTACTTTTGTTTTGAAACTTGGAGATTTTTTCCTTCAAACTTAACATTTGATCTTGAAATTGAGTTTCTGTTAAATGAAGGCTGAGTGGTCGTGCGGTTTGCGCGCTGGACTGTCATTTGGTTGTCTCGATGGTCCCGGGCTCATTCCTAGCCCGCTGACATCCCTCGTCGTCCTGCGGGAGGTTTGGGCTAAGAAGTAGGTTAACTTCAACTCTGAGGGAGCATCTGAAACAATAAAACAACTATTCTTCTTCTTCTTCGGGGAAACAAAAGATTAAGATATGACATAGATGTACACAGGCGCATAATCAGTATGACATTATAAACTGAGGCCTATGATACTTAGATTGATACCGATCATGTGTAAAACTTTATCCAATCTCCAGGCATTTTATTCAAGACCTGCAGATCAATACTTAATAAGTTCCAAATTTTGTTTAGTATCTGGACAGTTGTCTTAAAGGCGATCAAAAAGGATTTTTGTTTAGTATTTGGGCACATTCAGGGTTTATCAAAACAATTTTGTTTTACATACTTCTGTCATTCATTGTCACTTACCTACACAACAAAATCTGCTGCCAATAGCAACGGAAGCAGTTCGTGACATGACCACTCAAGGAAGCAATGGACTTTATTTTTTCAAGCAAAGCTAAAAAACGCAGGGGAGATAATTAAAATAAAAAGTTTAATTTCACTTCCGATTCTGGATCGTTCACACATTATCTAGATTTAAACTTAGATTTAAACTCAGATTTAAACTTAGATTTAAACTTGGATTTAAACTTCGATCTAAAAAACTAAAAGAGCAGACATAAATAACTGCTCGGGCAGTCCGATGTAGGTTACAGCTTTATTGAAGAATCTGAACTGTAGATTTGAGTTTACATTGTGTCTCTATATTGAAGAATTCTTTGTGTCAGATTTATTCTGCTATTAAATTTTTAGCAAATTACTTCCTACTTTGAATTGGAACCATCAATGGGACGTGGGACGTGATAGTTCCACTAGCCTCTATTGATAGTTCCACTAGCCTCTATTGATAGTTCCACTAGCTTCTATTGATAGTTCCACTAGCCTCTATTGATCCACTAGCCTCTATTGATAGTTCCACTAGCCACTATTGATAGTTCCACTACCTCTATTGATAGTTCCACTAGCCTCTATTGATAGCTCCACTAGCCTCTATTGATCCACTAGCCTCTATAAATAGTTCCACTAGCCTCTATTGATAGTTCCACTAGCCTCCATTGATAGTTCCACTAGCCTCTATAGATAGTTCCACTAGCCTCTATAGATAGTTCCACTAGCCTCTATAAATAGTTCCACTTGCCTCTATAGATAGTTCCACTAGCCTCTATAGATAGTTCCACTAGCCTCTATAGATATTTCCACTAGCCTCTACAGATAGTTCCACTAGCCTCTATAGATAGTTCCACTAGCCTCTATAGATAGTTCCACTAGCCTCTATAGATAGTTCCACTAGCCTCTATAGATAGTTCCACTAGCCTATATTGATCCAGCCTCTATAGATAGTTCCACTAGCCTCTATAGATAGTTCCACTCGCCACTATTGATCCACTAACCTCTATTGATCCACTAGCCTCTATTGATAGTTCCACTAGCCACTATTGATAGTTCCACTAGCCTCTATTGATAGTTCCACTAGCCTCTATTGATAGTTCCACTAGCCTCTATAGATAGTTCCACTAGCCTCTATTGATCCACTAGCCTCTATAGATAGTTCCACTAGCCTCTATTGATCCACTAGCCTCTATAGATAGTTCCACTAGCCTCTATTGATCCACTAGCCTCTATTGATCCACTAGCCTCTATTGATCCACTAGCCTCTATAGATAGTTCCACTAGCCTCTATAGATAGCTCCACTAGCCTCTATAGATAGTTCCACTAGCCTCTATTGATAGTTCCACTAGCCTCTATAGATAGTTCCACTAGCCTCTATTGATAGTTCCACTAGCCTCTATAGATAGTTCTACTAGCCTCTATTGATCCACTAGCCTCTATAGATAGTTCCACTAGCCTCTATTGATCCACTAGCCTCTATAGATAGTTCCACTAGCCTCTATTGATCCACTTGCCTCTATTGATCTACTAGCCTCTATTGATCCACTAGCCTCTATTGATCCACTAGCCTCTGTAGATAGTTCCACTAGCCTCTATTGATCCACTAGCCTCTATAGATAGTTCCACTAGCCTCTATTGATCCACTTGCCTCTATTGATCTACTAGCCTCTATTGATCCACTAGCCTCTATTGATCCACTAGCCTCTGTAGATAGTTCCACTTGCCTCTATAGATAGTTCCACTAGCCTCTATAGATAGTTCCACTAGCCTCTATAGATATTTCCACTAGCCTCTACAGATAGTTCCACTAGCCTCTATAGATAGTTCCACTAGCCTCTATAGATAGTTCCACTAGCCTCTATAGATAGTTCCACTAGCCTCTATAGATAGTTCCACTAGCCTCTATTGATCCAGCCTCTATAGATAGTTCCACTAGCCTCTATAGATAGTTCCACTCGCCACTATTGATCCACTAGCCTCTATTGATAGTTCCACTAGCCTCTATTGATAGTTCCACTAGCCACTATTGATAGTTCCACTAGCCTCTATTGATAGTTCCACTAGCCTCTATTGATAGTTCCACTAGCCTCTATAGATAGTTCCACTAGCCTCTATTGATCCACTAGCCTCTATAGATAGTTCCACTAGCCTCTATTGATCCACTAGCCTCTATAGATAGTTCCACTAGCCTCTATTGATCCACTAGCCTCTATTGATCCACTAGCCTCTATTGATCCACTAGCCTCTATAGATAGTTCCACTAGCCTCTATAGATAGCTCCACTAGCCTCTATAGATAGTTCCACTAGCCTCTATTGATAGTTCCACTAGCCTCTATAGATAGTTCCACTAGCCTCTATTGATAGTTCCACTAGCCTCTATAGATAGTTCCACTAGCCTCTATTGATCCACTAGCCTCTATAGATAGTTCCACTAGCCTCTATTGATCCACTAGCCTCTATAGATAGTTCCACTAGCCTCTATTGATCCACTTGCCTCTATTGATCTACTAGCCTCTATTGATCCACTAGCCTCTATTGATCCACTAGCCTCTGTAGATAGTTCCACTAGCCTCTATTGATCCACTAGCCTCTATAGATAGTTCCACTAGCCTCTATTGATCCACTTGCCTCTATTGATCAACTAGCCTCTATTGATCCACTAGCCTCTATAGATAGTTCCACTAGCCTCTATAGATAGCTCCACTAGCCTCTATAGATAGTTCCACTAGCCTCTATTGATAGTTCCACTAGCCTCTATAGATAGTTCCACTAGCCTCTATTGATAGTTCCACTAGCCTCTATAGATAGTTCCACTAGCCTCTATTGATCCACTAGCCTCTATAGATAGTTCCACTAGCCTCTATTGATCCACTAGCCTCTATAGATAGTTCCACTAGCCTCTATTGATCCACTTGCCTCTATTGATCTACTAGCCTCTATTGATCCACTAGCCTCTATTGATCCACTAGCCTCTGTAGATAGTTCCACTAGCCTCTATTGATCCACTAGCCTCTATAGATAGTTCCACTAGCCTCTATTGATCCACTTGCCTCTATTGATCAACTAGCCTCTATTGATCCACTAGCCTCTATTGATCCACTAGCCTCTGTAGATAGTTCCACTAGCCTCTATTTATCCACTAGCCTCTATAGATAGTTCCACTAGCCTCTTGATCCACTTGCCTCTATAGATAGTTCCACTAGCCTCTTGATCCACTAGCCTCTTGATCCACTAGCCTCTATAGATAGTTCCACTAGCCTCTTGATCCACTTGCCTCTATAGATAGTTCCACTAGCCTCTTGATCCACTAGCCTCTTGATCCACTAGCCTCTATAGATAGTTCCACTAGCCTCTTGATCCACTTGCCTCTATTGATCCACTTGCCTCTATTGATCTACTAGCCTGTATTGATCCACTAGCCTCTATTGATCCACTAGCCTCTGTAGATAGTTCCACTAGCCTCTATTTATCCACTAGCCTCTATAGATAGTTCCACTAGCCTCTATGGATATGTATCAGAAACTCCTAGGCCAGAGGTCGGCAACCTGCGGCTCGCGAGCCACATGCTGCTCTTTGGATGTTAAGCTGCGGCTCTTAAGTTCCATGTGCAGATGTTATTTATTTTATCTAAAAAAAAAAAACATTAAAAAATCATTCTGATTCGATTCTATCTCTCGGCCACTCGCTTTTCAGCGCAGCCCTCCCACATGTCTTGAAATGTAACATATTTGCAAGTGGAAGATATTCAACTTTCTTCTGCCTTATCACTCGATATAAATGAGTCTTTGCGACATAAAAGACACGGCACAAGTTGAACTTTTTGTCAGTTATGTCTTCCCAAGATCCAAAAGAAGAACTTCTAGGATTGCTACCGCTTTCGTGACAAACTAGCGGAGAAGATACAGCTAATGTCGTCCAAAAATACCTCAAAGAAAATATAATAAATATAAATAAAATCGTTTCAATAGCAACTGATGAAGCCAGAAGTATGACAGAAAAAAAGTTGGCAACTACGATTCTTTGGCGAAAAATAAACCACGAAATTCTTACATCTCACTGCATAATTCACAAAGAAGCGCTTTGTGTCCAAACATTTCGTGCGAAAATAGTTGAAGTCAAGCATTTGGTAATCAAGATTTTTAACTGTATTTTGTCAGAAGCACTCTACCATCGTCAGTTTAAATGTTAAACGAAATGGAGACTCAGTATTCCGACCTCCTGGTTACCCGGTCTATGTTTTAGTAGAAGATTTCGTTTGTTTTGAAGAAAAAAAATATTCTTTTAGCAGAAACTATTCAAAGTGGTCAATTACTTCAATTTCTATTTGTAAAGCAATATTGCGATAAAACCAGTGCAACTGTTGACACAAGTTAATTTAGGATAGTTATAAAGAAAAAGTAAAGATGAATTTATTGACAGATTTAAACAATTCAAAACAAACAAAACGACTGTGGCATTTATAAAAAAATATTCTCAACATTAAAAGTACCGAAATCCACATAGACATTTGGAATTGAAACTGGATCTCTATGCTATTGATCGATTTAAAAAGTAAAGCTTTGTGGGGTGAAAATATACAGCGTTGAAAATCAGGTTGGAAGATTTGAAGGTCCAGAAATGTATGTAACGCAACAAAAGTGGACAGTTTTAAAAGAATTCCACGAGATTAGGCACTTATATTCGACACTTGGAATAGTCTTCCAGATTGCTACAGTCCGGTAAAAAAGTTGGCATTTGGAAAGCTGACTATCGTCGGACAGGCATATTCGTGCGAGCAAGCGTTCTCTTGCATAAATATAATTAAAATAAAGTAAGAAGCCAACTAGCAGATGAAATTTAGAGTTGTGTTTGAAACTAAATGCAAGATACGAGCCAAATTTATCCAAACTTTCTAAAACCATGCAAAGCCATAGTTACTACTGAATTTGTTTGTTCAATTGTTTGTTATTGAAGTACAGGTTAGTGTATATATAATCTGTCTGTAAAAGACTATTATAAATTGATATTTTTCTTATGAATAAATAGATTAGTTTTTTTCAATCAAAACACTTTATTTATGCGAGTATATTGTTTGGGAGAAAAAACTTGTGGCTCTTTAAAAACGTTAAAATTTTGTAAATTTTCATTTTTGGCTCTTCCAACTCAAAAGGTTGCCGACCCCTGTCCTAGGCTAGTTGTAGCTCTTCTAGAAAAGTCAGCAAGTTCTCGAAATGTGATGTCATATTTCTATGTACCTACTGCCAATTAACATAACCTACATCCGAATTATTATGTATTCATCATATTTATTCCTCTACCAAATCAAGTTGATTTTGAAGCTAAGTCTCTTATTCATTTTAGTTTATTTGTCTGGTCAAAACTTGCCTCTTGGTAAACAAAGTCTAGGTCCTGGTCAAAGTCTGGGTCTATGGTCAAAGTCTAGGTCTCTGGTCAAAGTCTAGGTCTCTGGTCAAAGTCTAGGTCTCTGGTCAAAGTCTGGGTCTATGGTCAAAGTCTAGGTCTCTGGTCAAAGTCTAGGGCTCTGGTCAAAGTCTAGGTCTCTGGTCAAAGTATAGGTCTGTGGTCAAAGTTTAGGTCTTTGTTCAAATTCTAGTTATGTGGTCAAAGTCTAGGTCTGTGGTCAAAGTCTAGGTCTGTGGTCAAAGTCTAGGTCTGTGGTCAAAATCTAGGTCTCTAGTCAAAGTCTAGGTCTCTGGTCAAAGTCAAAATATCTTGTACTAATTGAGTCCAGATCAGATGCCTCTTCGCATTGCAGCACTACAGATAGATTTTCACTAGAGTTACCAAAAGAAATATTTGATTTTTACAAAATCACAATTTATATTTGCAGATGTTCATACCTGATGGACAAACCTGTGTAATCCGGTGTACAAGATAAAGGAAGCGTTGATAAACTATGTGTGTGTGTGTGTGTGTGTATTTGTGTGTGTGTGTACTCTTTAGTTCTGCAGAAACAAATTTGAAAATCTCCAATAGTCCTAAGACTATAAAGGGTATTTAATGAGTTGAAAGCTTTATAGAGTTAAATGGTTTTATATTGAAATTTGTAGATTCTCATATTATGATCAATACACCAAAAGTGTATACGTTCTATGTTGCAGTTTTAATGTGGACCTCCATTATAATTTAAAATAATCTGATAGTATTTCTGCAAAGCTACAGTATTTTACCTAGTCTTACACTTTTCCTATGGTCTTACAGTACTAGTTCTGGCCAAGGTAGTTAACAGCACCATTAAGACATTGATATCAACCAGGAAGATCGTTAGCACTTCTTCAGGGGGCTGTACTCTCACACAATTAGCCTCTAGTAACCAAGCGGAAGTGGAGCGGCCATGAAGTCAGAGGAAACTCCTTTATCATCCCGCCATTTTCTTTACGCCATTCAACTTATGGACTACATTCCTAAAATACGCAGTAAAAAAAAATTACTTCTGTCAAATTTAATGGCGTTGCCACGTTGGTATACTAAAAAAATTGTCGTAGGCATTACATAGTGAAGTAGCTTTGACATCAGATTCTTATTTTAAAGAAATTATTTTTTTATGTATTAGTCTGAGATTCTTATTGAATGAAAGAGAGAGAGGGGGTGAGAAAGAGTGGGGAGAAAAAGATTGAGAGAAAGAGAGAGAGAAAGATTGAGAGAAAGAGAAATTAAACTTTTAAAAATGTTTCCCTATTTTATGTTCTAGATCAGGGGTTCTCAACCTGTGGGTCGCGCCAGGGGTCGCCTAAGACCATCCAAAATATGGATTGTTATTGTCTATTCTTCTATTGATGTATGCGTATGTGTGGGAGGGGGTCGCGTCAGAGTGGGTGATTGTAAAAAGGGATCGCCGAGCTTAAAAGGTTGAGAACCGCTGTTCTAGATTCTAGATGATAATAGTTCAGTGTATAATAAAATTGAAAACTTAATAGCTTAATGTTACTAACATATCAATGGTCCATTTTGTGTTGACTTGTTGACACAACCAACATAATGGATGCACAACGATGAATCGCTAGTATATCTACTTTGGAGAAGCACAAGAGTTTTCGCTTGCGGGGCGCAGTTCTGGTGCCTAGAAAAGAGGATCACGAATTGCCCATGAGTCGTGGTCTCTCTCTTGACTTTGCTGGTAGGATCCAAAGGAATATGCTGTATATTAGGACATCACCTCCATTACTGGAACTGTCTCAGTCAAGAAAACACATGGGACTCTACTCTTTATTGTTTCTCAGACTCGTGAAGCCTTAGCACCGCAAGACAGTGGGCGTCTGAAGTCGGAGTAGCTCTCAGCTCTAGAGGAGATATTGGAATAGTCTGACTGAAGTTTCCGGTTCCGGAAGCTCCAGGTATCCGCATTCCTCCTTTCATCTGTACGTAGTAGCATTTCAAGTGCTGGAGTTTGTGTTCTTCGAGGCAATCATTGTTTATATGTGAGTAGGTTTATAGGTAATTAGATTATGAATATTGACACGCGTGGCTATAAGAAATCCTTAAAACCTGAATTCAGATACGTAAAATATAATACTAAACCCGGCTAAGACCTTCATTTGTTTCACTTGTAGAGAGAAAATGAGTCTGTACAATTTGATTTGATGCTAACTTTTAGACAGAAAATGAGTCTGTACAATTTGATTTGATGCTAACTTTTAGACAGAAAATGAGTCTATACAATTTGATTTGATGCTAACTTTTAGACAGAAAATGAGTCTATACAATTTGATTTGATGCTAACTTTTAGACAGAAAATGAGTCTATACAATTTGATTTGATGCTAACTTTTAGACAGAAAATGAGTCTGTACAATTTGATTTGATGCTAACTTTGAGAACAACTTGTTAAACGTGAAGTTTTAGTTGTAGTATTTTATTGTTGACTAATGCAAAGCTCTTTAGCATTGACTTGGGAGAATGATGCACTGCATAGATCCATATGGAGGGCAAGTATAAAAGAAGGGTCCTGGATTGCCCTTGGTGTACACACCAGAAGTAGAAAGAAGGTGAAAATGCTGCAGCGTTTGATGACTACAGATGCCCAACCTGTGACCGCAGTTGTGTTTTCAAGGATTGGTCTCTTTAGTCACACGAGAACTAGTATATCTCCAGAAGTGTATATTATTCAAGTAAAAATGTCTTAATGGTTTTTCCATACTTTTAAGTAATTCTTATCTTATAATTCCATCAAATGGTATTTTATGCCTGAAAGTTTCAAAATCTTAAATATTAAAAATGTAAAACTTTACAGCATTTTTTATTTTGTAAAGTTCAAAATCAGATTGTACTAAAAGCTATAGTACTAGGGCCCTAACACAGAAATGTTTTTGAAAATTACAATATCAGAAAAAAATTTGACTTTTTAAAATGTAGAATATTAATGCATAATTTATTTTTTTTAAGAACGTAAATTGTATTTTTAAACAGTTATTGGCCTGGTTCATTCTTAAAACGACTATAATTAATGTCATAGAGCACTTCTTCGTTTGACTGTTGAGTTTTTCTAGAGAGAATCCAATTAACAAACTCTTTAGAACACGTAATATAACGTCTTCTATGTATAAAGAAAAGTAAAGTTCCCGTTTCAGACCTTGCGATCTATACTCCAAATGATGTTAAGGTCATCTGTTTCTGTGACCAACGGCTAACTAGCCAGCACAACGACCAACCGCCTTTTCTTTCCCCAACTCAAGTCAGGTTAGAGTTAGATAAACTCAGTGGCGCCATAAAAATCATGAAATTCAAAAGCCCAGTCTTCATGTAGTTTCGAACACAGGATCCCGAGTTCGCTTAACCACTCAGCCACCGATTCCCGTTCTATATATTATTGGATAATATAAGATCATTTTAATGCCAAAAGCAAATTGTAATGTGTCTGTATGTAGAGTCTGTCACGGTGTGTGTTATGTCAAGAAAGCAACACTGTTTGACCAATCTTGATATAAACTTCGCAAAATATACTCGAGATTTTGCAGAGGTCTTAACTATGTTAGATACAAACTCTGACATCTTGTGGAGACGAAAAATTTTTCAAAATCTTAAAAAATATTGTCTTTGTTTGTTTGTTTTTTCAAGACACCGGAAATGCCGAAAATTTGAAACTTAAACTGAAATATTTGCAAACTTTGGACCAAAATTCGTGGGCGCGGTGGTTGAGTGGTTAAGAACCTGGTTTCCGAACCTTGGGTCCTCGGTTTGAATCTCAGTAAAGACTGGAATTTTTAGGGCGCCCCTGAGACCTGACTTTAGTTTGGGAAACAACTTCGGAATAGTCTAGATAAAAAGATATTTGGAATAGTCTCGATAAAAAAGTCTCAAATATTTACACCTCAAATTGTGTTGCCTGTTACGTTCCGTCAGTTTGTTTGATGCACCACTATATCCCCTACCTCACCACTTTCGTGGCTCCCTGAAAAGATTGTCCAACTTTTATAACATAAGAGTAAATAGATCTAAACCTTGTGGGCTGCTCTATGTCTCCGACACTAAACTTCCTGGTAGAGTTTACAAGTTTGTCTATGACACTAAACATCAGTGATGGGGCAACCAAAGTTCAAAGGCATTCATTGTGGCCTGGCTTTCATTGAAATGTCTCTTGTTTATGTATTGATATGGACAGGATGACTCGATTTTTTTGTCCAACTCAATATTCTTGTTTTGGTGGGGGGCACCATCATATCAAGGCTCACGTTTACCACCTTGCTAAGAAACTGCTAAACTCTCTTGAATAGCTTATTGTTAGGCCGCTGACAAAACTCACTACTGTGTAAAGTTTATATGTAAGCATCCATATGTATGTACATTTCATATGTACACGTTTATTTATATTTACAGTTCCTATGTACACATCTATTTGTATGTAAATTCCATATGTAAAGATTGTATGTATGTCTATTAGTATGTACTGTCTGTATATCTATTTGTACGTACATTTCATATGTAAAGAGTGTATGTATATATGTCTATTAGTATGTACTTTCTGTATATCTATTTGTATGTACATTCCATATGAAAAGATTGTATGTATGTCTATTAGTATGTACTGTCCGTATATATATTTGTATGTACATTTCATATGTAAAGATTGTATGTATCTGTCTATTAGTATGTACTTTCTGTATATCTATTTGTATGTACATTCCATATGAAAAGATTGTATGTATGTCTATTAGTATGTACTGTATGTATATCTATTTGTATGTACATTTCATATGTAAAGTTTGTATGTTTCTGTCTATTTGTATGTACAGTTTCTCTCGAGAAAGAAAGAATTTGAGACATTTTTCAGATAACGTCTGTTCCCAGGACAATTCATTGTATTTTCTCCTCTCCCCATCTTGTCAATTAGATACAGAGACCTGAAGAGTTTTAGTTTTGTGTGTGACTATCTGCTCCAAGTTTCTCCCTTCACTCCCTCAGCCCTGCTCCTTGCCCGTCCTCTTGCCTTCTGTCTCCGATAGCCCTGAATCCTCCCGCCCCTGTAGCTCTGTCCACCAACCCTTCTTCTAAAGCTTTCCAACTTTCCTCCCTCAGTCCTTTTCATACCCCTACCCCTCCCCAAGTCTTTCGTGTCCCCTGTCCTCTGGCCCTGTCCTCTAGCCCTGTCCTGTGTATTCCAATACACGGTCACAGAAATGTCTTGGAGAAGAGAATCAGGCAATCAATGACTCCAAAATTTAATCTCGGGAGTCATCTCCCCCTGCACCACTTAATAGCATTCAATGCTAAGAGTGGGGAAGAGGCTGGATGAAATAAAAAGGGGGTTGGGGTGGGGAGGGGGTGGGGTGGCTAGAAGGAGATAGCTAAGCTTGAGACATGTGAAAAGAAATAAAAAGTATATTTTGTCATCAAATTCTCCTTTCTCTCCCACCCCCTCCCCCACCACATACACCCACTCACACTCACGCTCATTAAGTCTTTTAAATAAGGATTTGTTTTATTATTGTTATTGCTTTGGATATTTTTTTACCAAAATATTTCGGTTATTTTTCAAATAGAGAAAAAAAAATCGATCCATATTTTGACGCTATAGAAATCACTCTGTTGCTTTAAACAGCAGATCTCAATCTGTGAATACAATTTGTGAACGCAAAATGGTTCTCAATCTGTGAATGCAAAATGGTACACAGTCTGTGAATACAAAATGGTTCTCAATCTGTGAATGCAAAATGGTACTTAGTCTGTGAATACAAAATGGTTCTCAATCTGTGAATGCAAAATGGTACAAGGTCTGCGAATGCAAATTGGTTCTCAATCTGTGAATACAAAATGGTTCTCAATCTGTGAATGTAAAATGGTACTTAGTCTTTGAATACTAAATGGTCCTCAATCTGCGAATGCAAAATGTTATTTAGTCTGTGAATACAAAATGGTTCTCAATCTGTGAATACAAAATGGTTCTCAGCCTGTGAATACAAAATGGTTCTCAGTCTGAGGTTTAACAGCAGTTTCCAGCATTTCGATAAGCGAGAAAGGAGGCTTTTAATGAAAGAAATGCTAGATGCTACAAAGTCATTTGACATCCTTCATTGACATTTCTCTAGGACTATGGTTAAATCACTGTCGGGAGCTGCACGGCGGGCGACCTGATTATACTGGACTCTGTTTTTCTCTAGTTTTAGTCTTAGTCTGTACTTGATTTAATTAAAGCTATCATATAGATCATCTTATGTCTAGGAAATACTTTTAATACATCGGCTACTTTTATGGATACACTTTTGAAAGTAAAGGCACTATATTCAGAGTACCAAAATGTTTAAGTGTTTGTAGCGCCTTGGTTCCAGATAGTTGTGGCTTCTTTGCACCATAACGTTTATGCGATATGTAAATAAAAGACCTATGAATTAAAACAGTTACTTATAAAGATTAAAAGTTTGATTATAACGGAACGCTTTCATTGTACAATACAGTGTCACCACAGAATATACTTTGAAATAATGTCAAACTTCAATTAGCAGCTCTAGCATTCAACAATATTTTAGACGTAAGTCCAGATTCATGAATTAACTCAGGGACATCTTAAAATCTATCTGAAGACAAACTCAGGGACATCCTAAAATCTATCTGAAGACAAACTCAGGGACATCCTAAAATCTATCTGAAGACAAACTCAGGGACATCCTAAAATCTATCTGAAGACAAACTCAGGGACATCCTAAAATCTATTTGAAGACAAACTCAGGGACATCCTCAAATCAAATGGTCAAACTCAAGTACGTACGAAAATCAAACTGGGGTTGAACTCAGGAACTTCTTAAAATCTACCTAGGGCCGAACTCAAGACTCCTCCCCCAATCAATCTAAGATAATCAAAAACAAATATTGATTAAAATCAATAGTTAACGAGTACCGATTTAAATGTGTAGTTGAAATCATTCTCACATCTGAATGTAGCAAAAAGCAATCGTCTATTCCATACTACATTCAGAAGGCTGTCAACAGTCAGAATCGATTTTAGCTAGAATCGATACTGTAAGGGCATCAGTAAGAAAAAATGACATGAGCTAAAAATCGATACCATGAATTAGTAATCAACCGTGGAGTCAATGACGCATATAACAGACTTTAGGAATTAGGTAAAGTGCATGGAAAGATCTGTGAGAGTCTTGTAAGGATTAAAGTCTCGTTCACGTCCTGGAGCAATTGAGCATGGACTTAGAGTAGAGACTTATATAGACTTAGAGTATAGACTTAGAATAAGGACTTAGAGTATGGACTTAGAGTATGGACTTAGAGTATGGACTTAGAGTATGGACTTAGAGTATGGACTTAGAGTATAGACAGAGTATGGATTAGGGTGACAGGATTGGACTCATTATGTTCTTCAACTTGTTTTATAAACAAAATATAAAATATAAATGTCAACATAGACAACAGAATCGAATATCTACATTAATATTTACGTATCGTGAACTAAGTGAAATCAATCAAAAGACACAAAGACAAAACATTTTGTTGAGCTAAAGCTGTTCAGAAATGTGGTTGCAGATTTGATTGCACATTGTTAGGTTAAGGACAGCTAGATCTAGTACGTGGGTGGATAGAGTAGAAAGTTGTCCACGTCGACTAGCAAAAACTAGTCGATAGTAGATCTAAATCTAAAAGACAGATCTGAATGTTTATCGGCTTTTTGTTGGAAAACTACCATCTACTGTACATGGCTCGTAAAGTTAATTTGACAGTGATTTTGTACTTAGTAAAATATAAATAAAATGCAAAGACGAATTTCCTTTCTAATACAAAATAATAATTTTTCACTTATTATTATCCTTATCACAACCCAAATTAGGCCCCGCGCAATCCATTTTGCATAGGGCCCAGCAGCCTGTAGGACCGGCCCTGAATGTAACAATTATGTACACTTACACGTAATTAAGTAAAAAATTATAAAAAAAAAGGATATTACTTTAGAACAATTATTTAGCAAGAAAGTATAAAACTATTGTTAAATTTAAAAAAAAATGTACTCAAGTTAGAATGTTAGATGTACAAATAAGCGTATCTTGTACGAATCTAAAGCTATAGCCATCTATTTGTAGCAACAAAACAACAACTCATGATAGAATAAATAAATAAATAATATATAAAAGCACTGCTTTACGGACTCAGTTTTCTCTATTAAGACTTTAGTACAAACTATTGTGTGCCCTGTTCTGCCCTACCTTGTACATGGAAGAACGAAGCACTCGCCACGTTCTGTTTGGAGCTAAAAACCTCAAATGTCATTTTTTTCCAAATCGATATTTTTAGCGGCCCCCGTAAGGGGAAAAAGCCGCTATTAGGTTTGTGCAAAATGTCCGTCTGTCCGTCTGTCCGTCTGTCACACTCAGATCTCGAAAACTAGAAGAGATATGAAAAATATTATTTCATCATTAAATCCGGCTTGAAAAGTTTAGGTGCAACGGCTACTTTTGGTTTTCTAAAAGCAAACCGTTGAATTTATAAAATTAATTATGCAAGCGATTTTTTCATAAAAATACACCAATTCTAAAACAATTACGTAAATGTAAGGGAGGCAATGTTACAATATGCTAACAAAGATGGACAATTTTTATGTATGTTCAGTATCACTAAGTCAAATATATTTTTAAAATGTACAGGAAATGTTTACAACAAATACAAATAATAGTTAAAGACGTTTTTTCTGGTCAACTAGCTGCTAAAATTAAAAGAAAACATTTCTGTTTGTTTATAAAGGCTAATAATGCACTTTGTATGTAAATATCACGCACATTTTTTTAAATGGACTTTTTATGCAGCGATTTTCGTGCAGTAGCGTAACGTCGCAACATGATCAGGTGCTAAACCAATTCCTTAAACTTTTTTAAAAAATCAGATTTTATTTATTTTTTGTTTAGTGCCCTCATCCGAATAAAAGAAGCTTATTTTTGTGCGTTTTGTCTGTTGGTCGGTCTGTCCGTCACGATTAGATTTAAAAAACTAGAACTCTAAAAGCTATTGAAAATCTGATTTACCCTTTAATGTTCCTCCCATAACATCTCAATAGTTTTTTTAAGTATCTAAAATTGATTGTTCCGGATTTTTTTGTGCAAAACTAATCAACGCCAACAAATGTTTGTTTGCTCTTCTAACTTATATTACATTCAATTTCCATGCTTAAACGTTGCAAAAACACATTATCAATAATATGTTGTTCCGTTTTTTATATAAATAGCATATTAATGCTAAATCATAATCTCTATACTGACTTATATTTCATTAAGTGTAAAAATGTTCCGGATATTGTTTTATAAAACATGAATTATGCCTAATGATTGTTTGAAATCGCATAAGGCTTTTAAAAAAAGTAATTTACTAGAATTGATTACTGAAAATTACTTTTTAGACATTTAATTTTCTTGTAAAACATAACATAGAAGTTTTGTAATCGATAAAGAAAGTTCCGGATTTTGTTTCTTACAAATCGTCGCCAGAAATTTCCGAATTTATTTAAAAATCTACTAACGCCAAATAATTGTTTGAACTCCCTCTTCTAATTAATAAACAAATAATCTTCTCATTTAAGAAATAATGTTTTTACGGATTTTTATGAAAAATATTTTAACTCACTACTCTCTTACAGTACATTTAACTTTCTACCTAAAACATTAAAAAATCTAATTATCGTTAATATTATGTTCCGATTTTTAAGGAAAACAGAATCCAAACACCAAAGTAAGGTATGAAAATCTCTCCACGTGGCTGTAGTACATCTAATTTTTATACGAGACCATCCAAAAAATTTAATTAACGGTATTACATTTATCTGAAATTCTCTTTTTCTTTTACTATTTATACAAACATCCGGAACAATCTATTATATAAACTTTTCAATTGTGTTCATACCTAAAAATTTTTGCGATGTTTTGAAACGTAAAATAAAGGTTAATCAATTTTTAATAACTTTTAGTTGTTTTTTTTTATATCAAGATAACGGACAGACCGACTGACAGACAAAACGCAAAAACAATGTGGCTGTGATCCTTTTTAAATAATATCTATTAGAACTCAGTGCACCAATGTCTATGAACCCTCGTTAAATATCTCGTGTAAATAAAGACATTTTTTTTTATGGTACCGGTACTAGCCTATTGTGAGGTAATGGAATTTTTTTTCTTTGACGTCATATGAATGGACTCTTTAAATGTAATGTTAAAAGAACGCACTCGGTGCACCAATGTCTATTAACCCTCGAAAAAATTGCTTGTATTAATGAAAACATATTTTAGTCTAACTAAGCCGTGTGACGTAGGTTTTTTTTTTCCTTTGACGTCACATGGAATGAATTCTTTAAATGAAATGCTAAAAGAACGCACTCGGTGCACCAATGTCTATGAACACTCGAGAAATGGCTCGTGTTGATAAAGGTGATTTTTAGTCTAGCTAGGCCTTGTGACGTAGTGTTTTTTTTCCTTTGACGTCATATGGAATGAATTCTTTAAATGAAATGCTAAAAGAACGCACTCGGTGCACCAATGTCTATGAACACTCGATAAAAGGCTCGTAATGATGAAGGCGATTTTTATTCTAGCTAGGCCGTGTGACGTAGTGTTTTTTTTTTCCTTTGACGTCATATGGAATGAATTCTTTAAATGAAATGCTAAAAGAACGCACTCGGTGCACCAATGTCTATGAACACTCGATAAAAGGCTCGTAATGATGAAGGCGATTTTTATTCTAACTAGGCCGTGTGACGTAGTGTTTTTTTCTTTTGACGTCATATGGAATGAATTCTTTAAATGAAATGCTTAAAGAACGCACTCGGTGCACCAAAGTCTATGAACACTCGATAAATGGCTCTTATAGATGAAGGCGACTTTTAGTCTAGCTAGGCCGTGTGACGTAGTGTTTTTTTTTCCCTCTGACGTTATATGGAATTAATTCTTCAAATGAAATGAAAAAAAAACTCGGTATAGTAATGTTTATTAAGCCTCGTTATGTGACTCGCGTTTAAAAAAGGAATGATATCTTGATTTAGATCTAATCTAGATTTTTTAAACTAGATCTAGATTTTTATTACAGTATATCTAGATCTGGATTTATATTCTAATTAAAATTATTTTAGAGTCTAGATCTAGAATTTCTAGATCTAGTTTAGACTAAAATAGACTAGATTAAGATGTAGAATTTCAATTTCTAAACTTAAAGTGTAAAAAAAAAGTGTAGATTTTCATTTCCAAACGTTTTGATCAATATTGTAATGTTTTAATATACTAAAACTAATCTACTATTTTTTTATTAAATTTAAATTTAAATTTACGGCAAATGAATCTTTGAAACATTATTACTTTTGACCATCGGATGGCTGCCTGGTCGTGCGGTTTGCGCGCTGGACTGTCGTTCAGATTTATGGATGGCCCAGGGTTCAAACCCTGCCCGCTCCCATCCCCCGTCGTCCTGCGGGAGGTTTGGACTAGGAAGTAATTATCTTCAACTCTGAAGGAACATCCGAAACGTGTAAAACATTTTACATCAAAATTAAATCACCTCTTGAATATTATTTGCGAATATGCAGATCCGACAGGGATCCGACTTCGACGGGGGCCGCCTCTGAGTTTGTGTAACACAAACTCTCTTTGTAATCTTGTTTCTAATCTAACTTTTTAAAGTTTATAAGCATTATTATGTTTTCATTTACTTTTTTAAAAATTTTAAATGCCAAAACAAATACCGTCTAAAGAAACAATACAATTTATTAAAAACAAATTAACATTTTTTTTGTTGAAACAACTAAATATTGGTATGAGCTGGACATGACCACGAAATGTGACAGGTAACATCTGTAGCAGTGGCAAGAGCTATTTCTCAATGTTGTTTTAGTCAAAAGTAAATCAAGTCTCCCTTTTAGACCTTGCGATCTATAGGGCAAAAGATGCTAAGGTCATCTGTTTCTTTGGCCAACGGTTAACGAGCGGGGTATCATATGGCTAGTACAATGACCAACCGCCTTTACTTTTTTAACTAAAGTCAGGTACCCATTAGAGTTGGGTGCACTCAGGGGCGCCCTAAAAATCCCGAAATTCAAAATCCCAGCCTTCATTGAGATTCGAACCCAGGACCCCAATTTTGAAAGCCAAGCGGTTAACCACATAGCCACCGTGCCCCCCGAATTTCAGTTTAAGTTTGAAATTTGAATTTTAAGGGATTTTAGAATTCATTGTCCAAAACGTGTAGTGGTCGGGTTGGGAGTCACCGTGTAGACAATTCCATTGGAAGTTTCTCGTTAAAATATAAACATTTACAACTCTTTGAGCGCAACCCATGCCAGTTTATTTGAGAAGTTTTACAGGCTTTTCATTCATTATTTTCATATAACTAGCTAGATTGTTGGTGTATCCGGTCTATAGAAAAAAGGACGTTTTTATTCTTTATTTTTATGCTTATGATAATGTTAAGGCACTTTTTAACCGCATAATCCAAAGTTTTGAAGTTTTTCTGTTTCTGGACAATTTCTTTATTAGTTGGCAACATTTGAAGATTGAGCGTCCTTGACATTGTTTGGTTTATCTGAAAATCTAAAAAAAAAAATATTAATGAAACAATGGCAAGAAAGATTTATTTTTAAACAAATATGTGCTAAAATATGTGCTAAAATATGTGCTAAAATATGTGCTAAAATATGTGCTAAAATATGTGCTAAAATATGTGCTAAAATATATGCAAAATGATACCAAGGACATGACAATTGATAAATCCAAGAGAAGCACATGAGCAAGACAATCTTTGCATAAAAACTACAAAACTCAGCACACAAGGGAGACTTATCTACTGAGAGTGTACAATAGATACTATAATCAAAGAGAGACCAGTATCTCAAAGTTACTAAACAGGTTCGTTAAGAAGATGGGGTTAATTTCTTCTTTGGAGAACTCTTTTTCAACCATGCAGTATATTCTGTGACTGACAGATGACTGATGAATGCCTTCATGTTACAATTTAAAAATTCCAACCCTGAACAAATTTTTTTAAAATTAAGACTTCAGCCAGGTCCCCAAGACCTCCATGATAAGATGGAATCTCATGCATCTTTATAAATTATAATATGCATGTCTTATATTTTTTAATTATTATCATTTAATCATTCAGGTCAAATATATAGGTATCAGAGACAGTACAGTTTTTTTTTAAACCAAATCTATGTTTAAAAACCCAAGCGTCAGAGCAAAGTTCTGGTTATGAATGATTGATCACGAGTACTACACACGTGTAAGTTTGTGTAGATTGTAGATTTGAACTTGAGATTGTTATTGTGGGTGAGTGAGGGTATAAAGTGGTCAAGAAATTAACTTAATTGTATAGAAAATAATAAGAAATGATGGATTGGAAATGAGGACTGACAATATTAAACACTGACTTAAGATTGTTATGATGTGTTATGATCATATGAGACTCTTTAATAGTACTCAACACAGAACTGTAACTCGTAGATTATAAGTACTTTAATCTTGACTTAATAACTAAAATCCTTGTCAATACTATCCCATCATATTCCTCCATTATCCAACTTCTCTGCCACAGACCTACATATATTATATCTAGATTGGAAACACAATTACATTTCGTGTAAGATCATTATGTACGTAACTCTTATTCAAGCTGTAAGGGAATTCGAGAAATGAATCTTGGAAATCGCTATTCTTTCTCAGAAAATTAATGATCTTTAGTTTTCAAAGTTTAGAAATCTAGAATCCCATTTCGTGGATGTTAAAAAAAGAAGAGGATATTAATCACAGAACTATATATTCACGCAAATCTATGATATCAAGTTTTGTTTTCGTTTTAGTTTCAAGGAGATACGAACATATGTCGCCTTTTGGACAATCCTAGATCTAAATAGTTCAAGCTTCTTATGATCCTAGATTTAAATAGTTCAAGCTTCTTATGATCCTAGATTTAAATAGTTCAAGCTTCTTATGAATTTAGATTGTACATTGGAATAGATCTTTCTAGATAATATATATAATTATTTTAAATAATAGTTTGTATACATATTCTCCTTAACAAATGTTCCTGACATGTGTTATTGGAGTGTTCATGTTAATGTAGACAACCTCATCCTACGTTGTGTTGTGTAGTTATTAACTTCATCCTACGTTGTGTTGTGTAGTTGTTAACTTCATTCTACGTTGTGTTGTGTAGTTGTTAACTTCATTCTACGTTGTGTTGTGTAGTTATTAACTTCATTCTACGTTGTGTTGTGTAGTTATTAACTTCATTCTACGTTGTGTTGTGTCGTTGTTGTTAACTTCATTCTACGTTGTGTTGTGTAGTTGTTAACTTCATTCTACGTTGTGTTGTGTCGTTGTTGTTAACTTCATTCTACGTTGTGTTGTGTAGTTATTATTAACTTCATTCTACGTTGTGTTGTGTAGTTATTAACTTCATTCTGCGTTGTGTTGTGTCGTTGTTGTTAACTTCATTCTACGTTGTGTTGTGTAGTTATTAACTTCATTCTACGTTGTGTTGTGTCGTTGTTGTTAACTTCATTCTACGTTGTGTTGTGTAGTTATTATTAACTTCATTCTACGTTGTGTTGTGTAGTTATTAACTTCATTCTGCGTTGTGTTGTGTAGTTATTAACTTCATTCTACGTTGTGTTGTGTAGTTATTAACTTCATTCTACGTTGTGTTGTGTAGTTATTATTAACTTCATTCTACGTTGTGTTGTGTAGTTATTAACTTTATTCTACGTTGTGTTGTGTAGTTATTAACGTCATTCTACGTTGTGTTGTGTAGTTGTTAACTTCATTCTACGTTGTGTTGTGTAGTTATTAACTTCATTCTACGTTGTGTTGTGTAGTTGTTAACTTCATTCTACGTTGTGTTGTGTCGTTGTTATTAACTTCATTCTACGTTGTGTTGTGTAGTTATTAACTTCATTCTACGTTGTGTTGTGTCGTTGTTATTAACTTCATTCTACGTTGTGTTGTGTAGTTATTAACTTCATTCTACGTTGTGTTGTGTAGTTATTAACTTCATTCTACGTTGTGTTGTGTAGTTGTTAACTTCATTCTACGTTGTGTTGTGTAGTTGTTAACTTCATTCTACGTTGTGTTGTGTAGTTATTATTAACTTCATTCTACGTTGTGTTGTGTAGTTATTAACTTCATTCTACGTTGTGTTGTGTCGTTGTTGTTAACTTCATTCTACGTTGTGTTGTGTAGTTGTTAACTTCATTCTACGTTGTGTTGTGTAGTTATTATTAACTTCATTCTACGTTGTGTTGTGTAGTTATTAACTTCATTCTGCGTTGTGTTGTGTAGTTATTAACTTCATTCTACGTTGTGTTGTGTAGTTATTAACTTCATTCTACGTTGTGTTGTGTAGTTATTATTAACTTCATTCTACGTTGTGTTGTGTAGTTATTAACTTTATTCTACGTTGTGTTGTGTAGTTATTAACGTCATTCTACGTTGTGTTGTGTAGTTGTTAACTTCATTCTACGTTGTGTTGTGTAGTTATTATTAACCTCATTCTACGTTGTGTTGTGTAGTTATTAACTTCATTCTACGTTGTGTTGTGTAGTTGTTAACTTCATTCTACGTTGTGTTGTGTAGTTGTTATTAACTTCATTCTACGTTGTGTTGTGTAGTTGTTATTAACTTCATTCTACGTTGTGTTGTGTAGTTGTTATTAACTTCATTCTACGTTGTGTTGTGTAGTTATTAACTTCATTCTACGTTGTGTTGTGTAGTTATTAACTTCATTCTACGTTGTGTTGTGTAGTTATTAACTTTATTCTACATTGTGTTGTGTAGTTATTAACGTCATTCTACGTTGTGTTGTGTAGTTATTAACGTCATTCTACGTTGTGTTGTGTAGTTGTTAACTTCATTCTACGTTGTGTTGTGTCGTTGTTGTTAACTTCATTCTGCGTTGTGTTGTGTAGTTATTAACTTCATTCTACGTTGTGTTGTGTAGTTATTAACTTCATTCTGCGTTGTGTTGTGTAGTTATTAACTTCATTCTACGTTGTGTTGTGTAGTTGTTAACTTCATTCTACGTTGTGTTGTGTAGTTATTATTAACCTCATTCTACGTTGTGTTGTGTCGTTGTTGTTAACTTCATTCTACGTTGTGTTGTGTCGTTGTTGTTAACTTCATTCTACGTTGTGTTGTGTCGTTGTTGTTAACTTCATTCTGCGTTGTGTTGTGTAGTTGTTATTAACTTCATTCTACGTTGTGTTGTGTCGTTGTTGTTAACTTCATTCTGCGTTGTGTTGTGTAGTTATTAACTTCATTCTACGTTGTGTTGTGTAGTTATTAACTTCATTCTGCGTTGTGTTGTGTAGTTATTAACTTCATTCTACGTTGTGTTGTGTAGTTGTTAACTTCATTCTACGTTGTGTTGTGTAGTTATTATTAACCTCATTCTACGTTGTGTTGTGTAGTTGTTATTAACTTCATTCTACGTTGTGTTGTGTAGTTGTTATTAACCTCATTCTACGTTGTGTTGTGTAGTTGTTATTAACTTCATTCTACGTTGTGTTGTGTAGTTATTATTAACTTCATTCTACGTTGTGTTGTGTAGTAGTTATTAACTTCATTCTACGTTGTGTTGTGTAGTTGTTATTAACTTCATTCTACGTTGTGTTGTGTAGTTGTTATTAACCTCATTCTACGTTGTGTTGTGTAGTTGTTATTAACTTCATTCTACGTTATGTTGTGTAGTTGTTGTTAACTTCATTCTACGTTGTGTTGTGTAGTTGTTATTAACTTCATTCTACGTTGTGTTATGTAGTTGTTAACCTCATTCTACGTTGTGTTGTGTAGTTGTTGCTGTTTTTTCTACGTTTTCGCCCTGTGTTCTAAAGAAGACAAAATGCCAAGTCCGGCACTAAGGGGGAATGACTCATCCTGCACACTTGATCTGGCCAAAACCTTCGATCAATAGCAATTTCGTTTGCGATCCTCAGGAATGTTCCTGAAGGCGACCCACGTAATGTGATAAAAATATAGCGTCTCGAGGAAAGAACAAGATTTCATTTGGATTACAGCTCTAGAGAAGTGTTACAGGGAGAGTGAAATAATGGCCACACCTCAACGTTTGTCATTGTCATCTCAGGCAATGGTAGAGCTAGGGTTTGAAGCTAGGGCTGGAAGCTAGGGTTTGAAGCTAGGGTTTGAAGCTATGGGTGGAAGCTAGGGTTTGAGCATAGGGTTTCTGGGAGGTTTAAATACTGAAAGGATACAAAATACAGGCTAACGAAACAGAGTGAAAAAAAAAGGCCCAAGAAACATTGATGGACAGGCAGACGGACGAATAAACAGTCAGATAGAGATAGATAGATAGATAGATAGATAGATAGATAGATAGATAGATAGATAGATAGATAGATAGATAGATAGATAGATAGATAGATAGATAGATAGATAGGTGGATGGATGGATGGATGGATGGATGGATAGATAGATAGATAGATAGATAGATAGATAGATAGATAGATAGATAGATAGATAGATAGATAGATAGATAGATAGATAGATAGATAGATATGATTCTTTATAACCATGTTAGCTATTTGTCTCTTACTGGGATGGCCAGTGACCTACAGCTTACTTCTGTAATGACTATGTTTGCCTAGCTCCCCACCAGGGTTGGCCAATGACCTGACGGCCAGTGTTGGTTTCACATCGATTTCTGGGACAAGGATTTTTGTGCCTTGAGCCACGGCCAAGAGTTCCTTGCCAGTGTTCTTGTCCTATTCCCCCAGGTCACAATGTCTGGTCTGCAATGAGTTCCTCACAGTTGTACAAGTCTCCTTCGTCTTGAGAGGAATTCTGGGAATGTTCTTGTAAGAACACAATCTCTTCAAATGAAAGTAGCACAACTGTTACGTTTGATTCTCTGCCTCTTAGAAAGTTCAAGTCTCTTCTAGATGTCAATTTTATATCTTGGTTGTCAATTCCTCTTAGAAAGTTCAAGTCTCTTCCACATGTCAATATTATATCTTCGTTGTCTATTCCTCTTACGCCTGTGTCTCTAGCATCTATCAAAGAAGTTTATTTTTTTAGTGTCTTGTCTGTGCGTGTATGTCTTTCAGCTGTTTAGACCATGTCATTATCAGCTATAACATGAAACTTTATATCAACACATGCTTTTATTTTTGTGTCAGTCACAGCAGTTAAAAAATATGTCTTCAAACGTTTTGTCTACGACTGTTATAGCTGTCTATGTTGTCACAGAAATATCTGTCTGTCTCAGAGCTGTCTATGTTGTCACAGAAATATCTGTCTGTCTCAGAGCTGTCTATGTTGTCACATCTGTCTGTCTCACAGCTGTCTATGTTGTCACATCTGTCTGTCTCACAGCTGTCTATGTTGTCACATCTGTCTGTCTCACAGCTGTCTATGTTGTCACATCTGTCTGTCTCACAGCTGTCTATGTTGTCACATCTGTCTGTATCAGAGATCTCTATGTTGTCACATCTGTCTGTCTCACAGCTGTCTATGTTGTCACATCTGTCTGTCTCACAGCTGTCTATGTTGTCACATCTGTCTGTCTCACAGCTGTCTATGTTGTCACATCTGTCTGTCTCACAGCTGTCTATGTTGTCACATCTGTCTGTCACACAATTTCTGTGCCTCTTTTTCTTAAGAGCTCTGTGTTTTGAAAAGCTCTGTCTCTCAACTCTTTATGTTTCTCAAAACTTAATGTTTTCTAAATCTCTCTTTGTTTATCAAATCTCTTTCTCAAATCTCTATGTTTCTGACCTCTCTCTCTCTCAGATATCTCTCTGTCAATTAGATCTCTCTCTCTCTCTCAGAATTTTCTCTGTCTCTCTGATCTCTTTCTGTCTCAGATCTCTCGCTGTCTCAGATTTCTTTCAGTCTCTCAGATCTCTTGTCTCTCAGATCTCTCTTGATCTATCCAAACTTTGTATCTTGTTTAGCTCTCCGTAGATATTTCCCCCCCCCAAAGACTTTTCTCTGCTGTGTCTGAATATTCCTAATGCATAAAAGCCAAATGTAAATCAAAGTAACGTAAGATACTTCACATCAGATTTAGCCTCGAGTAATTTTGTTATCGGCTCTTCGCAGTGCTTTCTTTAGAAACGTGTGTCCAGTTGAAGGGAAGAACAAATATATTGCGCTTCTGTGAATTTACGTTAAAGATATTTAGCATACGAAATAAAGCTTATTACACTTCAATGTCTGAATAATATAAGTCTATATGTGGCATGGCTGCTAGTCCCGGGGTATTCATTTCGGAAGAAAGTTTACCTAATGATACTGGCTACTATAACATTAATGAGAAATAGTGAAACTTATTCACAAAATAACTGCATGGAAAACGTTAAGGTTTATTGTTCAAATGTGTATGTGTGACAATGTGTGACAATGTGTGTACATTTTTGTAGCTTGATGTGTTGAGAAAAAAAGTCGAGTACTATACTCTATGACCAAACGATACATTTAATCTACCGAATACACAGAGACTTGTGCGGGAACTTTCCTGCCAGTATCGATCCGGTTCATACTGTCCAGTTACAGAGGCCAGTGCCTGTTAAGTTTTAGACATCATCTTCCTTAGCCAAGGGGACAGTGGTGAGAAAGAGTCTGTGTACTCTCCAATGCAGATGATAATGTCAACATTTAGCTTTATATTCGCGCCCTCCTAACTCCACACCCCTGTTGAAGGGGGGGGGGAGAGGAGCTGCCCCTTTACTCTCTAACCAAACCCATTTAACGTACTCATTTGTTTCATGGAGAATATCGATTTTGTCTTCTATTGGATGCAGCTCAATTTTACAGTTAGCCCCCTTTTTTTTTATTCCATGGCTGGGCTCTGACAACAAGCCTTACCTCCCCTGCTCTCTCTCGCAATTTCCAAGCTTAATGTTTTTCACAGAGCCGCATTGCTTCCTCTAGACGCTGTGTGTACCCCCCCCCCTCTCTCTCTCCCCCATTCCTCCTCTTTTTTTTTTTTCTATCCTTAGTCCAATCTCTCAAACTAAAGCCGTGCTTGGCCCACGGGTGTAGATCGAAGTCACTGTTCTGACGACAATGGAAAGTCTTAGAAAAACAGGCACAGCTCCAAACATCGATATCTGCTTGGAAACAGGACCCCAATCATGGCCCCAATCATTGCAGCAAACCCCGGGACCGCATTCATCAGCCCAGCGTCCAGAAAGCTTTGACAGCCATGCTATTACAGCGCCGGCCTAGACGAGTCATCCGCAAAGTGGAAACCGGCAACCGGCACTGATGCGCGCAACGGTTTTCCCCCCTTCCATAATATGAAAAGGGAAATTGGCAAGGGGGTGGGCTGATGGCGGCGTCCTTTATTTATAACATCTCAGTGGAGCTCTTCAATTATCTGAGATATATCTTTTAGCCTCTTTTTACTCTCCAAACTTTAGCGTCAGAGACAATAATGGGAGAGAACCCGTGAGATGTTGTCTTCCAGCAGTACCAAACGTTAGTTCCAGAAACGTTTGTGTGTATGTGTGTGCGTGGTGGGAGGGGAGGAATGGGGGCATACAAATGTCTGTCCTGTGTTTTGTCTCCCTTTTTGCATCTCTTGGTATGGAGTATTAAATATTTATTTTTTTTACTCTTAAATCATATTTTTTGGAATGCTCTATAAATTTGGCGCCATTTCTCATTCTCACGTTGAAGGAGCTGGCTTGCAAGCCGAAGTACCGGCAGAAGTGTCAATGATTTGCAGAAATAGAAACACGTGTAAATACAAGAATTCAATAAGCTCACTACCAGATACAATCATAGATTTTAAATTTCGTAATAAATCTTAATCAATTGTTAATGAATTACAGTCGATTCTCTATGAATTTCGGTCATTTCTTTATGAATCTTCATCGATTCTTAAGAAATTATTGTTAATGTTTATAAATTATCGACCATTTCTTTATCAATGATTCTTGGTCGATTTTTGAATTAATGATTTGTGGTCGATTAGAATAGTGATGTGAATTTGTCAAACCAGTTGTTTTTTTTAATTTAATTGATTTTGGTAAGAAATTTTTCTTAAATTCACATCAGAATAAATTTACTATTTTTTTTGTTGTTACACTTTTGAAAACAAATTATAATGCGATAAAATAAGATATTTTTGAATAATGAATCTTCATACAAATATCAAGCTTGGTTTTGTGTTTATTGATGGTTTATGGTCGACTCCTCAAGAGAATAGTGATGTGAATTTATCTAATCTAATCATTTTTGTTAATTATTTTTGGTTAGAAATTAGTCTGTTGTCTAGAGTTCCATTAAGTCCGAAGTGAAAATAGCTTGTCATTTGTTTATCTCAGAGAATAGAAACTGTCTCCAAGGGTTGTCTTCCATAAATTTATTATTGTGATTTTTGTTTTCTAGACGTTCTAGACTGTTTGACTTTTCTACTGGCGGGAGTCTTAACGTTTCTTTGAGCCACAACGCCAACGTATAAAGTAAAGTGTTCTTTGAGGGAGAGTCCAGATTCAGCAGCGTCACTAGAGTCGGCGTCAACAGGTGCGGTTAGCTCATGATGTCACACCCCCGCCCCCAAATAAAAAAAAGTTTTGTTTTTTTTAACGCTGAATTTTTTAAAAATAGATCCATATATGCTTCTGTTACCTACGATTTATTGTTTTGCGGGGGGAGGGTAAAAGTGTTCTGCGCATTTATTAGGAATTTCACGTAAGGGAGCATCTATAAAGTCATTTTTTTTAAAGCTGTTTACTTTGAGAAAAAAAAAAATTGTTACCTCCTGGCACCTCCCGCACCCCTTGCAACCACCCTAATGACGTTACTGTCTAAACGTAGAAAGTAAAGTGTCTTGAGGGTAAAGTCCTGAACGTTTTAAGCAATATATATATATATATATTCATTACTTTTTAAAATAACAATTGACCATGGGCGTAGCCAGGATTTTATTTCGGGGAGAGTTTTGGGGTGGGGATTAGTGTAATTAATCTTCATTACATTCCGACTCTTCTTTTTTTTTATCGAAAAAGGGGAGTTATATCGTTAAAACCATCTATTGGTGTTTTGTGACTGTAGTTAAATTCTTTAGTTTAATATTGAAAAGAGGGGGTTTTAACCTCAAATCTGTACGGGTTTTCAACTCATACTCAATGACCAAACCATGGGGGTGGGGGGGGGGAGGGGGGAGGTTAAATTCAAAAACATCTGGAGGGGTTTAAAATGCCTTTCGGGGGGGGGGGTAATTAAACTAACTTAAAACTCTTCTTGACTACGCTCATGGAATCTGGTGACTTGTTTTCTTTAGTCTTATATTAACTTCCGAAAACTCTGGATGGGGCTTTAAACTCGAAACCCTTGGCTAAGCTCATGGAATTCGGTGGCTTTGCTTCATTTTTATATTGAAGAGAGGGTTTTTAACCTCAAATGGAAGGTTTTTAAACTCTGAAACCTCTGCCGGGGGGGGGGGTAGCTCTCTGGAGAAAAAAAGGGGGGGGGATAAACTTAAAACTATTCTTGGCTAAGCTCATAGAATCTGGTGACTTCTTTTCTTTATATTTCTTTATATTAACTCAAAAACTCTGGTGGCCCTCTGGAGAGGAGGGGGGGGGGATAAACTTAAACCTATTCTTGGCTACGCTCATAGAATCTGGTGACTTGTTCTTATATTGAAGATGGGGTCTTTTAACGTCAAACAAACTCTATGGCTTGTGTCCCTTAGGTTCATGTTTGGATTGGAGTCGAAAAAAGCAATGTTGAATGTTGATATGAATGTGTGAATGTTGATATGAATGTGTGAATGTAGATAGCAAGGGAGATAACAGGTAAAATGCAAAAACATCTATACAAATATATTTAGTCCAGTGCACGCATAACTAAAAATAAACTGACTTGTTGGTGTTGGTCACAATTGGTATCCACCTTAAATTTGGAAATAGTCATAAACCTTTAAGAGACATTCCAACTAACTTTAAATACAAGTAGAGCTGTCTTCTAGTTGTTGAGATTGAAGAGTCCCATTAGGTATTAGTAAGTTTTAAATAGATTGTTATTCTGGTGTTGTTTGAAATATAATCTATATACTTTGAGAGGCAAACGATAGGCCTAATTTGTTGGCATTTTTTTGTTTGTAGAATCACATTTCAAAGCTCCTCGTTTGTAACACTCAATAATTTGTATTATTGACTTGTCAACCGTAATCTTTCAAATAAGCGACCTTGACATTGTTTACTTTGTTTATTATTTCAAAATCTTCCCTAGTCTTCTTTTAATCCACTTACTTTCTTATTAGTTTCCTTTTATCGCCTACACATTTCTTAATACCGTTTTCTTTGTGTGTGTGTGTGTGTTACTGTATTTTATCGTTTGAAGAATGTAAAGCGTATTAAAATTGAAATATAGACAAATAAAAGAAACTTGGTTCACAATGTATCTCTCTATTAGCGTGTTGTCTATGATGTAAAGCTAATTAGTTTCTTATATCACTGGTATAATAAGATATGTTCCCCTTTCAGAACCTGCGGTCTATATGTCATCTGTTTTTTTTTTTGTGGCCCAAGGTTTACGATGGTGTCACGTGGCCAGCACAGTGACCAACCGCATTTACTATTTTCACAACTAATTTCAGGACCCATTAGAGCTTGGTGAGCTCAGAGGCGCCCAAAGATCCCGAAATTCAAAATTCCAGTCTCCACCGAGATTCGAACCCGGGACCTTCTGTTCAGAAATCAATCGCCTCCATAAGTAAAGTTTCCCTTTCAGACCTTGCGATCTATGGGGCAGATGATGTTTCTCTGGCCAACAGTTAACAAGCAGTGTGACATGTGGCTAGCACAACGATCAAGCGCCCTTACTTTCCCCAACTCGTCAGGTACCCATCAGAGTTGGGTGGACTCGAAATCTCGAAATTCATAATCCCAGTCTTCACCGAGATTCGAACCCATTACCCCAGGTTCGGAAGTCAAGCGCCTAACCACTCAGCCACCGCGCCCCTATTTCCCCAGTACACATATTTTATTTATTTGAAGCTCATCAGATCTGCAGATTAAAGATTGTTAGCAGTATATTGTTCTCAATACTTCAGTTATTTCATCGCCAGTTTTCAAAGATCAAACTGAGGAGACTTGACTCATTTCCTGGCCACAATAAGATAGGGCAAAGTGTTGTTTCTCAGATGCATGTCTCCCTTCTCGATAGATCTATGCCTTTTGTGTTTAACGTAGCCACATCGTCAGATGAAACATTTCTATGCTATAAATAGAACAGTTTGAAGGATGAATAAAAACTTTCTCCAATGATCATCATTCAAGCTTTTTCTTAACATGACAGTTTTTTTTTTATAAGATTAATTTACTCCGGCCGAAAGAAAAATAGCGACAGAATTTAAGTTCAATCCTAAATTGAATTTCTTTTCCCTATGAAGAAAGTTCGTTAACGCTTTTCTTTTAGGACAAGAAAGTTCCACGATTATTTTCCGGCTATACAACAGCAGAACACAAACTCCAAGCAGGATATAAACTCCAAGCAACAGCAGAACACCAACTCCAAGCAACAGCAAAACACCAACTTCAAGTAACAGCAGGACACAAACTCCAAGCAGGACATAAACTCCAAGTAACAGCAAAACACCAACTCCAAGCAACAGCAGAACACAAACCCCGAGCATCAGCAGGACAAAACTACAAGGCACAAACTCCAAACAACAGCAAGACACAAATAGAATACAAACTACAGGCAACAGCAGAACACAAACTCCAAGCAAAAGCAGAACACAAACTCAAAGCAAGAGCAGAACATAAACTCCAACAAAAACATCAGAACACAAACTCAAAGCAACAGCAAGACACAAATAGAATACAAACTACAGGCAACAGCAGAACACAAACTCCAAACAACAGCAAGACACAAATAGAATACAAACTACATGCAACAGCAGAACTCAAACTCCAAGCAACAGCAGAACACAAACTCCAAGCAACAGCAGAACACAAACTCAAAGCAAGAGCAGAACACAAACTCCAAGCAACAGCAGAACACAAACTCAAAGCAAGAGCAGAACATAAACTCCAAGCAACAGCAGAACACAAACTCAAAGCAAGAGCAGAACACAAACTCCAAGCAACAGCAGAACACAAACTCAAAGCAAGAGCAGAACATAAACTCCAAGCAACAGCAGAACACAAACTCAAAGCAAGAGCAGAACACAAACTCCAAGCAACAGCAGAACACAAACTCAAAGCAAGAGCAGAACATAAACTCCAAGCAACAGCAGAACACAAACTCAAAGCAACAGCAGAACACAAACTCAAAGCAGGAGCAGAACACAAACTCCAAGCAACAGCAGAACACAAACTCAAAGCAAGAGCAGAACATAAACTCCAAGAAACAGCAGAACACAGACTCAAAGCATCAGAGGGACACAAACTCCAAGCAACAGCAGAACACAAACTCAAAACAACAGCAGGACACAGACTCCAAACAACAGCAGAACACAAACTCCAAGCATCAGAAGGGCACAAACAGAACAAAAACTCCAAGCAACAGCAGAACACATATTCCAAGCAGCAGCAGAACACAAACTCCAAGCAACAGCAAGACACAAACTCAAAGCAGCAGCAGAACACAAACTCCAAGCAACAGCAAGACACAAACTCCAAGCAACAGCAAGACACAAACTCCAAACAACAGCAAGACACAAACAGAACAGAAACTACAAGCAACAGCTGGACACAAACTCAAATTTTATTGCATTTCATTAAAACAGATATTTTTACAATACTTCTATTAAAATCAGAATTTGTATGGAGGGCGGGGGAACCTGGACACTGATCTCATAAACATTTTTTCTAGAAATGTACTAGTGGATGTTTATCGCTAAAAAAAAAAAAAGAATTACTAGCTCGTTGGCCACACGGGGAAACTGTAGTTTGACTGTTATCATTTTTCAAGTAAAAAAAAATGAAATAATTTTAAATTTGGTTAGAGGATTCTAGGTCTAGAGATCCAACCAAAGGATTATTGCGTTTTTCAAAGGACTATCGCTTTCGGGAATTTCCGGATGCAAGGCTTTATTGATTCAAGATTTTAATAAACTAATGTTCAGGAAAAATGGTGCGCACAGTCTTCTAAGTCTAGATCAGTGATTCCCAAAAGGGGTCTATATAGACCCCCAGGGGTCTACGAAGACTTTCAAGGGGTCTACGAAAGTGAAAAAACAAATTGGGGGTCCATGAGATGTTCAAGGGGGTCTATGATAATAGATTTCATATAAGCAGGTCGTGACTTTAATTTTTACATCCCATTAATGTAATTCTTCACACTATATATAATTTGTAACTTATTTAACCATTTAAATATTTATCCTGCTATTCAAACGAAAAATTGTATTTAATTTCAATACTTATTAAAATAACGTAATTTTGTCTTCATGTAAATAATGTTTAACAAAAAGAAATGTAGACTGTCTAGCGTTGAATATATAAAATTGTTCATTCTTTCCTTGTCAACCAAGCGGTTACCGATTGCCTTTTTTATGACGATATGAAACTAATTACGCTTGAGGATCATGTGCGACAATATCACCCTGATAAAAAGATATAGATTTGAAAAACTTTTGAACATTCAAAGATAAAGTTCAGAATAGACCCACAAAATCTCTATTCAACATCATGTAGAGAAGATGGTGGTTTATGAGTCTTACAATATCTGTTCACTTATAGCAAAATAAGGGTGTGGTGGTAGTGGTTAAGCGCTTGGCTTCCGTAATTGGGGTCTTGGGTTCGAATCTCTGTGAATTTTGAATTTCAGGATTTTCAGGGCTCCCATCTTTAATGAGTGATAGAGGGAGGTTTCTGAGAGATAGAGGGAGGTATCTGAGAGAGGGAGGGGGTATCTGAGAGATAGAGGGAGGTATCTGAGAGATAGAGGGAGGTTTTCTGAGAGATAGAGGGAGGTTTCTGAGAGATGGAGATTTCTGAAAGATAGATGGAGGTATCTGAGAGAGGGAAAGAGGTATCTGAGAGAGGGAGGGGGTATCTGAAAGATAGAGGAAGGTTTTCTGAGAGATAGAGGGAGGTATCTGAGAGATAGAGGGAGGTTTCTGAGAGATAGAGTGAGGTATCTGAGAGAGGAAAAGAGGTATTTGAGAGAGGGAGGGGGTATCTGAGAGATAGAGTGATGTATCTGAGAGATAGATGGAGGTATCTGAGAGATGGAGGTATCTGAGAGATAGATGTATCTGAGAGATAGAGGGAGGTATCTGAGAGATAGAGGGAGGTTTCTGAGCGATAGAGGGAGGTATCTGAGAGAGGGAAAGAGGTATCTGAGAGAGGGAGGGGGTATCTAAAAGATAGATGGAGGTATCTGAGAGAAAGAGGAAGGTATCTGAAAGAAGGAGGGGGTATCTGAGAGAGGGAGGGGTTATCTGAGCGAAGGAGGGAGGTATCTGAGAGAGGGAGGGGGTATCTGAGAGATAGAGTGAGGTATCTGAGAGATAGATGGAGGTATCTGAGAGATAGAGGGAGGTATCTGAGAGATAGAGGTATCTGAGAGATAGAGAGAGTTATATGAGAGATAGAGGGAGGTATCTGAGAGATAGAGAGAGGTTTCTGAGAGATAGAGGGAGTTATCTGAGAGATAGAGGGAGGTATCTGAGAGAGGGAAAGAGGTATCTGAGAGAGGGAGGGGTTATCTGAGAGAAGGAGTGGGTATCTGAGAGATAGAGGGAGGTATCTGAGAGATAGAGGGAGGTTTCTGAGAGATAGAGGGAGGTATCTGAGAGAGGGAAAGAGGTATCTGAGAGAGGGAGGGGGTATCTGAAAGATAGATGGAGGTATCTGAGAGAAAGAGGAAGGTATCTGAAAGAAGGAGGGGGTATCTGAGAGAGGGAGGGGTTATCTGAGAGAAGGAGGGAGGTATCTGAGAGAGGGAGGGGGTATCTGAGAGATAGAGTGAGGTATCTGAGAGATAGATGGAGGTATCTGAGAGATAAAGGTATCAGAGATAGAGAGAGTTATCTGAGAGATAGAGGGAGGTATCTGAGAGATAGAGAGAGGTATCTGAGAGATAGAGGGAGGTATCTGAGAGAAGGAGGGAGGTATCTGAGAGAGGGAGGGGTATCTGAGAGAGGAAGGGGTATCTGAGAGAGGGAAGCATCTGAGAGAGGGAAGGGATATCTCAGAGAGGGAGGGGTATCTGAGAATGGGAGGGGTATCTGAGAGAGGGGTGTATCTGAGAGAGGGAAGGGGTGTCTGAGAGAGGGAGGGGTTGTCTGAGAGAGGGAGGGGGTTTCTGAGAGAGGGGGTTATCTGAGAGAGGGAGGGGGTGTCTGAGAGAGGGAGGGGGTGTCTGAGAGAGGGAGGGTGTCTGAGAGATGGAGGGGGTGTCTGAGAGAGGGAGGAGGTGTATCTGCTCGGTGACACAACTCATCTGAAATTGAAAATTAAATAGTCTCCAATGGACTCGAACTCTAGCCACCTCACTCAGGTAGACAAGCCACTCGGCCACACAGCCCACATTCTGGTTCAAATACGCATGTATCAACTTTGTCACACACTTAGGCATAGAGACCCACTCACAGAGAGAAACAGACACAGACACACACACAGAGAACTTGTATCATCAAGTACAATATTATTTCCAATTATTCTTCCAAAAAAATCCTCCAGAAAAAAAAAAATGGTTTCAGTAATTCCCGGGACACAATACGCTTTAATCGCATTGCCCGGACTAGCGACAATACCGAGTTACTACTAAGTAGGCTTTGATCTCCCTCAATCTTTATTCTAGACTGGTAGGAAAACTTTGAAAAAACAAACGTCTTCGTTGTTTTTCTATCAGGTAAACTCGTTAGTTTGGGATCTTAGAACGATCATTGCTCTGATTCAAACCATTATTTGAACTAGAGAAACCTTATAGGGGTGAGATTTGAAACAGTTCAAAGTCTAATGGTGTCAGAGTGGATGGGTTTAAACCCAGCTCTGTGTTTTTTAAAACGTTTATCTATAGCACTAATAAGAGAAGCTATTATTAAGACGTGTGTGTAGGCCTGATGCTTGTTCGAAATGAAATGAAGAGATTCTTAGCACTAGAACGAAAGCGCTTCAAGTCTTTTTTTTTTTTCATTGATTGTTTATCCTACAAACAAACTGAGATCTTATGAACATCAACCATGATGACTTGCAAGAAAACTGTTTTCCAGTGAGTCCAGCACACATTCTAATAGCATGAAATGGAAAAAAAAAAACATACATATTGACTGCCTGGTCGTGCGGTTTGCGCGCTGGACTGTCGTTCGGGCTTATCGATGGTATCGGATTCAAACCCTGCCCGCTCCAATCCCCACGTCGTCAGCGGGAGGTTTGGACTAGGAAATAGATTTTCTTCAACTCTGAGGGAACATCCGAAACATGTCAAACATTTTACAACCTAACAAGCAAATAGAATATTCCTCTCTTTATGTTGCAGAAAATAGCAGAGAGGTTTATAAACCAAAACATGGACAAAGTTCTGACACAAACTTCAGACAAAATGTTGCTTGTTAGATCTACAAGTGATCCCAAAGTTCTGACACAAACTTCAGACAAAATGTTGCTTGTTAGATCTACAAGTGATCCCAAAGTTCTGACACAAACTTCAGACAAAATGTTGCTTGTTAGATCTACAAGTGATCCCGAAACGATCAACGAACAAATGTTCGCCTCCAACACAAGACACAGTTGTGATGCTAGACCTACATCTCTGTCTGAAGCGAAATTCTCAAGAATTCAAGTCATTGACAGAACATGATTGTATGTACGCCTATTTGTTCGTGTGTGTCAGTTATCTGTTTCTGTCAAGACGGCTTAGAAAGCTGGTAAAGATGTTTTCATCGGGCAAAGTGTTTTCATTGGAACTGTTCTAGTGGCTGAAGGAAAGTTCAAAAGACAAAGAAATGTGTGTGTGTGTGTGTGTGTGTTTCGCTGAGATTGTTAAGAGTAAGAGACTAACTAAAAGATATTGGATCATTATGGGCTACAAGTGACGAATCGAAGAAAAAGTGTGTACAAGAGAGGACTAAATTGTGGATGTTGTATTTTGAGGGGCTGCTAGAATTCATGGGCCAGCAATCTATTCTGTACTGCGTGTGTCTTGAGAGAAGGGTAATAATGCGTGAACATTATGGTGTGCTAATATGGACCATTTCTTTGAGGGTTAAAAAAAAAGGGATTTTGGTTACAATAACCAAAAAAATGCCAACTATTTCAACGTAGCGAAGCTTGGGTATTATCTAGTCTTATGTATAAAATTCATTATTTTTTGTAAAAAAAAATTGTAAAATGTTTTGCATGTTTTGAATGTTCCTTCAGAGCTGAAGATAATTTACTTCCTAGACATACATCCCGCAGCACGACGGGAAAGCTCAGTGCGCATACCGCACGATCAGCCACCTGTGGTCTTGGGTTCGAATCTTTTCTTTGCAGTAAACATTCTTTCTTGTGTGATGCTGTTGTTTATTTCAAAGAAGACTCAGAAATGATTAAATCCTTTCAATCTATAAGACAATCACAACTGTTTTGTTCTATCATAGATAAACTTTCCCTTTCAGACCTAACCCTTTCAGACCTTACGATCTATAGGGCAGATGATGTTAAGGTCATCTGTTTCTTTGGTCAACGGTTAACGAGCAGGGTGTCAGCACAACGACCAACCGCCTTTACTTTCCCCAACTAAATTCAGACACCCATTAGAGTTGGGTGGACTCAGGAGCGCCCTAAAAATACCGAAATTCAAAATCCCAGTCTTCGCCGAGATTCGAACCCAGGACCCCAGGTTCGGAGGCCAAGCGCTTAACCACTCAGCCACTTCGTCCCTACTATTACATATGGCAACCATTACTACAAAATACTTTAAATTAACACATTAAGTTCATTGATCCCAACTGAAAATCAAAAGTCTTTTTATTCCACAACTGCGCCTGTTAAATACTCTTATCAACCATAACAATCAGTACTGTACAGTACTTTTATCCTTTCTATTAGCCAATAGTACTGTAGGCCTGATATTCAGTTCTATAAAGTCATTCAACTGAGCATACTGTAACTATATAGTTGGTTACTGCCTTATTTTTTAACAGTGTGAAAAGGAGTAACAGCAGGGGATGTAACTAATGACTGAATTATTTATAATGAGGTGGCGTGGGTTCTCTTCTCCTCTCCCTCAGCACTGAACTAGTGGATCAGAATTAGATTAATTATTGTGGTGTGATCTGGTGAGTTGACTTATTAGAAAACTCTCCATGTCGTCCAGCTCTTTCTCACGCACACGACAAGAGTTGTCCAACTTTGTTTATCAAATCTTGTCTATTTTTTTTTAAATATATTTCTTAAAACAAAAGAAAAGACAAAAAGTATTATTTCCACGGGTTTCAATGTAGCGACTTCCAACTCTGCCTGTTGTTTCAGGTACACTCCGATATCCTGGTGGTCCAGGTTCACTGCCAACTTCCTTGTGGTCTACGCCCACTGTCATTTTCCTGGTCTAAGTCCACTGGCATATTCCAGATGGTCCAAGTCTACTGCCATTTTGCTGGTGGTCCAAGTTACTAGAAAGACACAAAGATAGCGGCACATTTCATTTCGTATTCCATACTCTAGCTAGAGAAGAGTCGTACATTCTTCCCTATCGTCATTAGAGAATTGAATGGGTTGGCTGAATCATCCAGGAAAACCAGCGACTTAGAAGAGTTTAAATCATTGATATTTATGACACATGAAATGCTTAGACGTAATTATCTTCTTTTTTTTTAAAGTAACATCTGTTATTTAGAAGATAAGATAACTGCCCTCTTCTGCTTTTTGTTGTTGTTGTTTTGTTTTTGGTGTCACAGGTTGAATGCTAACTTCCAGGTGGTCAACTAACATCGTCCTAGTGGTCCAGGTCCACTAACATAGTCCTAGTGGTCCAGGTCAACTAACATTGTCCTAGTGGTCTAGGTCAACTAACATCATCGTAGTGGTCCAGGTCAATTAACATCGTCCTAGTGGTCTAGGTCAACTAACATCGTCCTAGTGGTCTAGGTCAACTAACATCATCGTAGTGGTCCAGGTCAATTAACATCGTCCTAGTGGTCTAGGTCAACTAACATCGTCCTAGTGGTCCAGGTCAACTAACATCGTCCTAGTGGTCCAGGTCAACTAACATTGTCCTAGTGGTCCAGGTCCACTAACATCGTCCTCGTGGTCCAGGTCAACTAACATTGTCCTAGTGGTCCAGGTCAACTAACATTGTCCTAGTGGTCCAGGTCAACTAACATCGTCCTAGTGGTCCAGGTCAACTAACATCGTCCTAGTGGTCCAGGTCAACTAACATCATCGTAGTGGTCCAGGTCAACTAACATCGTCCTAGTGGTCCAGGTAAATTGTTCTCCTGGTGGTCTAATTCAATTGGCCACTTCTGGTGGTCCAGGCATACTTTCATCTTTGTTCTGTGGAAAACGAATTATAGTGTAAAAAATAAAATTTATTTTATGACTAAAAGGAAGTGGAAAAAGTAGGTCAATTGTTTTCTAATGTTGATAAACGTGATTTCAATATCGCAATTTAGAGAAATTGTCTCATGAAATAAACCCATGATAAAGAATTAATACCCCAAGTAAAATAGAAACACTGATCGCTAATAGAAATAACTTTGGCCTCTTTCTATCGCTGTTAAAAAATGGAATATGCTATAAGCTCAATAATAAATTATATTGTCGAAAAAAAGTGCTATAGATAAATGTCTTTAATTTGCTTAATAAATAATGAGGGTAATTCTCTACGCGACCTGACACATGCTATACAAAATAAAAATAAATAAGTCATTACATAACATGTTCATTAAATATATTTATATCCTTACATATTTATATGTTCTGTGTTTTTGTAAGACTACTTCCCCCCCCCCCCCACAAAAAATGTGTTCCCCATGACAGAGTTACAGTTTAACTTGAGATGAGGCTTAATTAACTAGGATATATAGATCTTTATAGATCTAAATTTATGACTACAAATTGAATTCATTACAAGCTCTCTCCCAGTTTTATTTACGCATGCCAGCGTTGCCAACTTAAATTGAACATTCATATATTCTATGCACAATAAATCTGTTTTAAATGTATCTACACGCCGAGAGAGCTTTCAGCCCTCTCCCTGAACCCCTGCTGGCTGGAGAGAGAACCTGCTGCATCTCAAAAACAAAATAGTTTTTTCCAGTATCTAGAACACTTAACAATTCTAGGAAACACTTTTACCCGAAACAAAAAGAGACTAGAACGGACTAACATCATGAACATGGATCACGTCAAATAACATCAATGAACACGGACCACGTCAAATAACATCATGAACATGGATCACGTCAAATAACATCAATGAACATGGATCACGTCAAATAACATCAATGAACATGGATCACGTCAAATAACATCAATGAGCACGGATCACGTCAAGTAACATCAATGGGCATGGTTCACGTCAAATAACATCAATGGGCATGGTTCACGTCAAATAACATCAATGAACATGGATCACGTCAAATAACATCAATGAACACGGATCACGTCAAATAACATCATGAACATGGATAACGTCAAATAACATCAATGAACATGGATCACGTCAAATAACATCAATGAACACGGATCACGTCAAATAACATCAATGAACATGGATCACGTCAAATTACATCAATTAACATGGATCACGTCAAATTTGGATTCCAAACATATTGTAAATATCTATGCAAAGAAAAGCCTGAAAATTGTGAAATAAATGAATATTTACACGTTTCATTTCTTTTTATAACATTCTTCAAACTCTCCAGGACGACACCTTACAACGATTCCCCACACCCGAGCTGGCTTTCCCCACACCCGAGCTGGCTAAGGGGTGTGGGGAGCTGAACGAAATAGCTTTTGTTTGGGGGATGGGGTTCTACTGGTAAAAGTTTGAGAAACACTGATCTAGATCCTTATAATGAAGGGGAGTTCGTGTAATTCTAAGATTTGTATTATTAGTAATATCAATGTAGATAAGGTTGTTATGGGGTATTGTCTTTGAAATCAATGGAAGTAGATTCACAAAGTAAATATATAATCAAACTACCTTATAAAACTAGCTTACATAATTAATGGTAGCAAAAGAAAGATAACTCTGGCTGGGCTAAATATAGTGACAAGTCGATAATCCTTTTTCTTTTGAAATATTTACCTCCATTATAAAAGAGTGCTAAGCCTTGGGCAAGTGAAACTGTGTTAAGATGGCGCGTGATATGTTTTGTATCCTCCTATTAGAAGAGAGGGGGGGTTGAGAAAGGGAGAGAATCCTCTTTAGGGAAAACATAGGAACGTTCCCGGAGACAATACGATTGTGTGTTGGGCCTCTAGCGTAGACAATTGGCTTGGACAATTGAGCGGCGAGGGAAGGACAACTCTGTGAAACAAAGGGAAATCCCTTAACGAAATCAGGCGAGCTGCTCTAGCACTTGGCGAAGGGGGAGGTAAGCCGATGTGCCAAGAGATAATTTACTAAGACCAGAGTGATGGCTCGCAAAAAGATGGACATCTTTGAAAAAGAAAATGTCCAGTGCAAAAATAGTAGGCTTTTAGAGGAAAGAAGGGCAGAAGAGGATTGTCGAATGATTGAAATGATTGCTGATGTGATTATAGGGTCAAGCTAAGCAGTAGCGAGTGGCGAGAAGACAAACACTCAGATGTCCGAGGTCTGACGAGTGCAGACGT